>NW_028120586.1:0-130520 GCF_965178545.1 Coloeus monedula | reverse complement strand
CAATCAAGTTGAATAAACCCTAATAAAGATACTCCCCCTCCCCCCTTTTGGTTGCTCTCTTCCTTTGGTGTGGTTTAGTAATTTTTTCGCCGTATTTCTTGCTTTGCTGCTCTGCTTTGCTTTACTTTTCAGTCTATTCCTCACTTGACTTTTTCTAACTCTTTATCTTTTTCTCACTGTTTAACTGTTTCTGGATGTCTCTGTCACTCTATTTCTCAGTTTCTCTTTTTCTCTTCAACACTAATTCTCTTTTAAACTCGATTTCTTTTTCTCTCAAACCCTATTCTGTTTCTCTATTCCTTTTTCTCTCTATTTTTCTTTCTCTTTCTTTGTGACTCTTTCTTTCTCTCTGACTTTCTTTCTTTTCTCTGACTTTCTCTCTCTGACTTTGACTTTCTTTCTCTCTCTCTCTCTGACTTTGACTTTCAAACTACCTTTCTCACCTTCCCTCCTTTGTTCATTTTTACCTTTCTACCTTTGTTTGTTTCTGTAGCAGCTTGGAAAAAAACAGAGACCACTCTTTCTTCAGGCATGATCTGCCCCAGTCTTTGGTTAACAGAGCACAGAGGTGTTCAGTGCCATCGTGAGTCTTTAGGGCTGTGGCTCCTGCAGAGGTCCTTGGTGCTCTGATGGACGTGCTCCAAGCGTCCATCCTGGACTCCTGTAACGGGGGCGAGAAGGAAAGCATGTTTTTCCATGTCACAATTCTGACTTCTGCTACTGTGCGCGTAGTAGCCTTTCGCTGTGCGCTACCCTCACCTGCCAGGTCGTTTGCACCGCGCTGACCTGCGTTGTTTCAAACGTTCGTCTTGCGCGTTGCTGCACTCCTCCCGAACCCAAGCACGGGCTGGGCTCTTCTCGCTAACACTGCAAGTAAGAACACCGCACACGTGCAGTACAGAAGATCCCACCCGTGCATGTGAACTCAGCAGCGCCGTGCACGTGCAGTTAAAAAGCAGTAATAAAACTCAAACATAAAAAAAACCCAGCAAAAATACCTGCACATAAGCGGCAGAACTCAAAAAAGCAAAGGAATGAGCAACGACTTGGAGAGCGGCACACGCGCAGTAAATTGAGAAGCCGTGCCCGTGCAGTAACGCGGAAAACCGCACCGGTGCAATGACAGAAAGCGACGTGCGCGCAGGGAAGCGGGAGAGCCGCGTGGTGCTGCTCGCTGCTTCCACCTGCTGGTGCACAGGAGGCACTACAGCCACCCCGGGGAGCAGCTGCACGCGCGCATTGGCCCAACGATGCCGGCTGAAGAAAGCTGCGCGTGTGCAGGGAGCGGCCGCAGCTACCCACGCGCAGCGCCGCGGGAAGGCCGTGCGGGCGCAGCGGCTTTTTACGCTCGGTGCTGCCGCTCAGGGGGTAACATCCCGTACCGCAGGCCACGACCTCACGATTTCCGTGGGTGCCGCCGCCTCATGCTTGTCCCGGCCGTGTGGGGCTTCAGTGGCCAGAGCGCAAATCCCGGAGCGGTGGCGCTGCTGCCGCCAGGCATTCGCGGTCCTGTTGCTCGGATGCTGGGCACGTTCTGTAGGGGATAAAACGAACGTTTTGGGGGTAAAATGTGAGTTAATTTGTATGGGAGAAAATGAACGTTTTGAGGTAAAATCGAGGCAATTAGTAGGTGACATTTTGGGATGAAAATTGAGGTTCTTATCGGTAGGGGACAGACAGAGACAATTTGAGGGAAAAGACCTGAGCTAATCTGTGAGGGACAGAATGAACGTTTTGAAGGTACATACGAGGAAAACTACAGGGGACAGAGTGAAAATTTCGGTTTTAATATAAGAAGGGCAATCAGTAGGGAACAGAAAAAGCATTCAGAGGTAAAAGAGAAGTATTAAGTAGGGACAGTTTGGGGGTAAAACTTAGTCTAGTCAGAGGATGTGTTGGGAGTGAAATCCGAGGTAATTTGTAGGGGACAAAATGAACATTTTTGGGGCTCAGCAGACGGCATTGGGCCGGAGATGTAAAAACCCTCACCTGGACTGCTGCACTTGGAGTGAGATCTGGCTACAAATGGAATTCTGGAAATAGCCTCCAAAATGTGCAATAATCATACATTTTAAATGACTCCAAAGGGCAACAGCTCCAGTGCCAGCTCAAGTACCTGCATGAGTCTTTGTCCCAGCCCTGGCTCACTGACGCGCACAATAAGCCAATGGCCACAGAGGCCCTGCTTGCAGAATTCCTAACACAAACCCTTGGCTTTTCTGCCCAGAGCTGAGGGAAATCTGACGGAATATTAATAAATAACCATTGCTGAGAGCAGTCATCACCCCAGTCCTTCAAGCTTGGCAGGATTTGGTAGTGAATAGACTCAAATTCTTAATCTAAGTTTCTAACACATTTTGTTAGAAAGATACTGGACAGTAAATCATGTAACACAATGAAAAGACCACACAAGGAATAATGGAAGATTTTTCACGAACAACAGAAGTTCCTTTTTTTTTCCTCATCGGTCTGGGACTGTAGGACTGAATCCTTGCAACCGAGACACAATAGAGTTGTTATTAATGCTTAAACCTCTCAAGCATTGTTTTTTGAGTTACTCCCATGTGTCTAGAGTGCTTTGGGGAGAGGCAAGACAACATCTTCTGTTTGGAAAAGTTTCAAGATAATAAAAACTAATTTCCCTTCCCTCTCTCTGACCCATAACCAAAGCAGTCATGTACAACAATGTGGACTATTCAAACCCCAAACCAAATTTCAAGGTGAAAACACGCCGCTTCCATAATGGAAGCACACAAAACTAATTTAAGCCAGAGAGAAAATCAGCAAGAGAGCCAAAAGAAATCTTCTTCTTTGATAAACTCTCTGGTTGATAATTCCAAAGGAAATTCCCCACTGATCATAAGCAATTTCCAATACCTTTTTCTCTGGAATCATTACTGACTTGGCTTTCTGTGGAAGTGTTTGACACATCCCTTGAGGGGTCAGGGGTTTGGTTAAGTTGTCTATGGCTCATCTTGACAGGCCCAGGCCAAACCCAACTACCCTCATCACTGCTCTGGCCCCAGTTTCAGTGAAATATTGATACTGTTTATAAATACTCCCATTGCCTGCTACTCAGTCCTTCACTGTGCATCTAGGGAGTGGATTTACTCCATCCTTTGTTCCCAACAGCACCTCTGCAGCTCAGATCCCAGTTCTCACAGACACAAACCAAACAGACCTAAAGTGACCGGAGTTCTGAGCTCCCTGTTCCCTCGATTGCTCATCCAAGCACTCACAGCAATCTCACCTCAGGCCAGAGACTCTTTGTCCTCAGAGGGAAACACGACCTGATGTGATGCAGCTCTGGCACCACATTTCCTCTTATTCCTGCTGTCCTGGAAACCCCACAGGTAAATTCAGGTCCTCAGACCTTGCATCCCTGAACACCAGGAGAACTGGAGTCTTACCCGGATCCCAGCGGCCTGCATGGCTGCGCTGACACGAGCACAGGCCGATCGCTCTGCCCAGCACCATCCCTCATTTTATTCCCATTGCTCCCAAACCTCACCCACGTCTGTGCTGGGGCCAGTGCCAGCGTTCGCCCGAGCCCAACCAGAGGTTGTCACCCAGCCCTGCACCGGCTGACATCCCTGACAGAGCTGGGAATCCACCGAGAGCTCTGCTCCCCGGGCTCCCATACCCCCAAACCAGTCCTTAGACGCACGAATAATGCCCAACCTGCCTCTCTTGGCACAGCCAAACGCCACAACTCCATCACCCCCAAGGAACTCTGGCATTTGCCTCTTCGCCTCCGCCCGTTTGCAGCAGACATGCGGTAGGACCGGGCTGTCAGAAATGTCATTCCCATGGCACTTAATCCCAGCAGAGAGGAAAAGAGGAACCCTGCGTCCCTCTGACCCCACAGCGCAGGCAAGACCACGGGCCCTCCACCACAGGCCCCCGGCGCCGGTGCCCCTTGGCTTTGGCTGCTCAAACACCAAAGCTTTTGGCATCACTGGGCCCACTTAAATGGATTTTCCTTTCCTGAAAGAGAGGAGAATAAAAAAAAAAAACCCCTAAGCCCACTGCAGAAGTCAAAGGATCACCAACTTCACACCTCTCTTTTAATTGCTCACTACAGAGGTTTTTTGTGTAGAAACCACTGAACTGGATTTCACTGAGCTGCACCACAAAGCTGTTAACAGCAGGCAAAGGCAAGAGGTACACAGCACCAAGATGCAGTCCCTGCGCTTTGGGGGAACGCAACCTTACCGAGTTCCAGAGCCAGGGGATGGTATTTGGGAACAATCCTCGCTGCCTGGAGGCAGTTCAGACAAGCGAGCCTCAGGAGCTGTGGGATTTTTTGCTTTCCCTGCACTTTCATCGGTCCACACCATGAGACATTTCCTGGAACAGATCCTCCCTATAAACAGGAGCTACAGCAAAGCTCAGGCCCTCATTTAGAGACCCTTGGAAAAAGCAAAGGGGAGGTGGGATTACCTGGAGCCCCAGGGGATGGTGGTGAAGGTGATAAAGAAGCAGACAGCAAACAGCTTTCCCTGCTGCTCACCCCAGCGAGGGGAATTTCCCTGGAATTTCATGTCCAGCATCTCCTCCAAGCCCCACAGGTGAACCAACAGGTACTCGAAGACTGATCTCCTCTGTACTTCTGGCAGCACAAGCCCACCAGGAAGAACTGCAATCCAAGGACACAGGTCAGCAACGGTCTTCCCTCTTGCCCCTCTCCCCACATTTTCCCTTTCCAGTGGGATGCAGGTGCCACTCGCCAGAGGCAGGAAAACTGCCTTGCAATCCAGTACAAAACCTGCCTAGAAAGCCCAGGATGCCAGGAGCCAGCAGCCCATTTCTCCTGAATTTCCTGCTGACAGGCATTTAAAGCCTGCTTTACTTCACAGCTGCTTTTCTGCGAAGGGCATTCCCACCTTTTTTTTTTTTTTTTTTTTTTTTTAGCCCAAATAAAGGTTTGGAAAGCTGAGTTTCATGAGAACCGGTTCATGTTTTGATTATTCTTAACTCAGAGTTTCCTTTGGCATCAAAATCCAGGTGTGACCAGCTGCTTTCAGAGGGTTACCCGGGCACACCCGCAGAGGGAGCTGCTAATCCAGAGGGGCCAACGGGGGCATCCCGAGCATTCCTCCAGAAACGACGGTCGGAGCATTTGGCAGGGGCTAAGGAGCAGGGAAACCCCGTGCCTCCCCTCAGGACCCTGCTCCCAGGGCTCCATGGCGGGGGGAGGAGATCCCGAGAGGTGATGAATCCGAAATAAGCCATGTACTTTTAAAGACGATCTTTTGGATGTAGAGTTGTGCCTTTGGATCTCTGCTGAAGCGCCCGGCCATAACACCCTTTTTGCTGTTGTCTCCTAATTATCTCCTGCAAATACCCGATTTTTCACCGCAAAATCCCCTTTTTCCACCTCAGATTCCCAATTTTTCACCCCAAATTCCTGAACTTCACCCCAAATTCCCCCTTTTTAACCCCAAATTCCCGATTTTTCACCCCAAATGTGAAAAACAGAGGGTGGGCAGTAGTGGGCAGTGCGCCCGCGCATGCGCAGAGGTTTCTTTCGGACCAGGGCTGCATTTCCATCCCCCACTCTGGGAGTCACCAGGTGCGTTAGGAGCGAGCCGATCCCGCTCCCTGAGACACAAGGGCTTGCTCGAGGAGACTGTTCCTGTTCCTCTCTTCCAGCCACTCTGCTCTCCCCAAAACACCCATTTCCTCGGAGCTCCTCTGCAACTGCATTTCCATGGACCCAGGGCTCCAGAAGCTGCAGAGTCGTGCAATGGGGTTTTTTTGGGAAGGGACCTTAAGCTCTTGCACTTCCACCTCTGTCATGAGAATTTCAGGGCTCTAAGACTCACAGAACCATTTGGGCTTGGAAGGACCTTCAAGCTCATCCAGTGCCAGCACTGCCACGGGCAGGGACACCTCCCACTGTCCCGGGCTGCTCCCAGTCCCAGTGTCCAGCCTGGCCTGGAACATTCCAGGGCATCCAGGGGCAAATCCCCCTCTCTGGGCAGACAGAATGAGCTAAACCTGGCTATTCCTGAGGGAGTGATGGCAGCACAGCCGAGTCCTGCATCCCTGATTCCCACGGGGAATCTCCATGTCCTTCCTGCTATGGGATCCAGGAGTTGCAGTAGGATTTTTGTGTTTGGTGCTGCATTCCCAGCATGGCAGAAGCTGTCACGCTCGGAAACACAGCCAGTGTGACAAGGTTTTGCTCCCTTTCTGCTTTGTTTTTGCTGTGTTTTGTTTCTCTCGACAGCTGGCTTAGAACTTGTGTGTTGCTGTTTAGACATCAAGCTTTGGGGCTGAGGTTTTTTTATTGCCAAGTGCTTGCTGGCAGTAAAAATACACTTCACATCTGCAGTGTGTGCACGTGGCTTGGGCTGTGGATTCACAATTCTGGGGCAAAAAGAAGTCCCTTCACACCTGTGCTGCTGGTGGTGTCCCCTGTGAGAAGTTTCGTGGCTCGTTTATGGCTCTCTCAGTTGTTCCCTTTCACAGAGCCCGGCATTACTTCCCTTTCCAGGTTCATCCTGCAGAGCTTCGTTCCTGCTGCTGCAGCGTGTTCTGAACCCTCCGCTCGCAGCCTGGGGGTGCCTTTTGTGCTGCTCCTCCGTGGGGCTGCCTTGAGAGCGGAATCAAGGTTGGAAAAGACCTCGGAGATCACTGAGTGCAACCAGCACCAGCACGGCCACCGCTGACCACGTCCGTCCATGCCACAGCCACAGGTGTTGGAGCACTCCCAGGGGTGGGCACTCCAAACCTCCCTGGGCAGCTGTGCCAAGGCCTGCACAAGCCCCTGACAGGAGGGGGCAGCCGGGGGGGTCGGGCTCTGCTCCCAGGGAACAGGGACAGGAGGAGAGGGAACGGCCTCAGGCTGGGCCAGGGGAGGCTCAGGGTGGAGATTGGGGAAATTCCTCCATGGAAAGGGCGCTCAGGCCTTGGCACAGCTGCCCAGGGAGGTTTGGAGTGCCCACCCCTGGGAGTGCTCCAACACCTGTGGCTGTGGCATGGACGGACGTGGTCAGCGGTGGCCGTGCTGGTGCTGGTTGCACTCAGTGATCTCCGAGGTCTTTTCCAACCTTGATTCCGCTCTCAAGGCAGCCCCACGGAGGAGCAGCACAAAAGGCACCCCCAGGCTGGGCCCCCCCCCTCCCACTGCGCATGCGCGGGCGCCCTGGCCGGGCCCCCACCCCACTGCGCATGCGCGGGCGCGCTGGCCCTACCCCCCCCTCCCACGGCGCATGCGCGGGCGCGCTGGCCGGGCCCCCACCCCACTGCGCATGCGCGGGAGAGCTGGCCGGCCCCCCCACCCCCACTGCGCATGCGCGGGAGAGCTGGCCGGCCCCCCCACCCCCACTGCGCATGCGCGGCCGCGCTGGGCCCCCCCACCCCCCACTGCGCATGCGCGGGCGCGCCTGCCGTCCCCCCCGCCCCCCCCACCCCACTGCGCATGCGCGGCCGCGCTGGGCCCCCCCACCCCCCACTGCGCATGCGCGGTGCGCCGGCCGCCCCATTCCCCCCCACCCACTGCGCATGCGCCGGCAGGCTGGGGCCCCCCCCACCCCCGACTGCGCATGCGCGGGCGCGCTGGGCCCGTCCCTGTGCTGGCACTGCTGGGGCACCTGCAGTGCTGGCAGCACCTCTGGGACAAGAGGGACACGGAGGGGCTGCAGCGAGTCCAGGCAAGGGAACGGAGCTGGCAAGGGGCTGGAGAGTTCCTGAGAGAGCTGGGAAAGGGGCACAGCCTGCAGCAAAGGAGGCTCAGGCGGGACCTTGTGGCTGTGCACAAGCCCCTGACAGGAGGGGGCAGCCGGGGGGTTCGGGCTCTGCTCCCAGGGAACAGGGACAGGAGGAGAGGGAACGGCCTCAGGCTGGGCCAGGGGAGGCTCAGGGTGGAGATTGGGGAAATTCCTCCATGGAAAGGGCGCTCAGGCCTTGGCACAGCTGCCCAGGGAGGTTTGGAGTGCCCACCCCTGGGAGTGCTCCAACACCTGTGGCTGTGGCATGGACGGACGTGGTCAGCGGTGGCCGTGCTGGTGCTGGTTGCACTCAGTGATCTCCGAGGTCTTTTCCAACCTTGATTCCGCTCTCAAGGCAGCCCCACGGAGGAGCAGCACAAAAGGCACCGCCAGGCTGGGCCCCCCCCTCCCACTGCGCATGCGCGGTGCGCCTGCCGGACCCCCCTCCCCACTTCGCATGCGCGGGCGCGCTGGCCAGCCCCCTACCCACTGCGCATGCGCGGGAGGGCTGGACGGCCCCCCCCCCCCACCCCCACTGCGCATGCGCGGGCTCTCTGGGCCAACCCCACCCCCTACTGCGCATGCCCGGGCGCCCTGGCCGGGCCCCCCACCCCACTGCGCATGCGCGGGCGCGCTGGCCGGGCCCCCACCCCACTGCGCATGCGCGGGCGCTCTGGGCCCCCCACCCCCCACACCCCACTGCGCATGCGCGGGGGCGCCTGCCGTCCCCCCCACCCACTGCGCATGCGCGGTGCGCCGGCCGCCCCATCCCCCCCCCCCCACCCACTGCGCATGCGCCGGCAGGCTGGGGCCCCCCCCACCCCACACTGCGCATGCGCGGGCGCGCTGGGCCCGTCCCTGTGCTGGCACTGCTGGGGCACCTGCAGTGCTGGCAGCACCTCTGGGACAAGAGGGACACGGAGGGGCTGGAGCGAGTCCAGGCAAGGGAACGGAGCTGGCAAGGGGCTGGAGAGTTCCTGAGAGAGCTAGGAAAGGGGCACAGCCTGCAGCAAAGGAGGCTCAGGCGGGACCTTGTGGCTCTGCACAAGCCCCTGACAGGAGGGGGCAGCCGGGGGGGTCGGGCTCTGCTCCCAGGGAACAGGGACAGGAGGAGAGGGAACGGCCTCAGGCTGGGCCAGGGGAGGCTCAGGGTGGAGATTGGGGAAATTCCTCCATGGAAAGGGCGCTCAGGCCTTGGCACAGCTGCCCAGGGAGGTTTGGAGTGCCCACCCCTGGGAGTGCTCCAACACCTGTGGCTGTGGCATGGACGGACGTGGTCAGCGCTGGCCGTGCTGGTGCTGGTTCCACTCAGTGATCTCCGAGGTCTTTTCCAACCTTGATTCCGCTCTCAAGGCAGCCCCACGGAGGAGCAGCACAAAAGGCACCCCCAGGCTGGGCCCCCCCCTCCCACAGCGCATGCGCGGGCGCCCTGGCCGGGCCCCCCACCCCACTGCGCATGCGCGGGCGCGCTGGCCCTACCCCCCCTCCCACTGCGCATGCGCGGGCGCGCTGGCCGGGCCCCCACCCCACTGCGCATGCGCGGGAGAGCTGGCCGGCCCCCCCCACCCCCACTGCGCATGCGCGGTGCGCCGGCCGCCCCATCCCCCCCCCCCCCCCCACCCACTGCGCATGCGCCGGCCCTCTGGGCCCCCCCCCCCCCCCACCCCCCACTGCGCATGCGCGGGCGCGCCTGCCGTCCCCCCCACCCACTGCGCATGCGCGGGAGAGCTGGCCGGCCCCCCCACCCCCACTGCGCATGCGCGGTGCGCCTGCCGGCTCCCCACTCCCCACTGCGCATGCGCGGGAGAGCTGGCCGGGCCCCCCCACCCCCACTGCGCATGCGCGGTGCGCCTGCCACCCCCCCCCTCCCCACTGCGCATGCGCGGGCGCGCTGGCCGGGCCCCCACCCCACTGCGCATGCGCGGGAGAGCTGGCCGGCCCCCCCACCCCCACTGCGCATGCGCGGTGCGCCGGCCGCCCCATCCCCCCCCCCCCCCACCCACTGCGCATGCGCCGGCCCTCTGGGCCCCCCCCCCCCCCCCACCCCCCACTGCGCATGCGCGGGCGCGCCTGCCGTCCCCCCCACCCACTGCGCATGCGCGGGAGAGCTGGCCGGCCCCCCCACCCCCACTGCGCATGCGCGGTGCGCCTGCCGGCTCCCCACTCCCCACTGCGCATGCGCGGGCGCTCTGGGCCCCCCCCCACCCCCCCACCCCCCCACTGCGCATGCGCGGGCGCGCCTGCCGTCCCCCCCGCCCCCCCCACCCCACTGCGCATGCGCGGTGCGCCGGCCGCCCCATCCCCCCCCCCCCCCCCACCCACTGCGCATGCGCCGGCAGGCTGGGGCCCCCCCCACCCCACACTGCGCATGCGCGGGCGCGCTGGGCCCGTCCCTGTGCTGGCACTGCTGGGGCACCTGCAGTGCTGGCAGCACCTCTGGGACAAGAGGGACACGGAGGGGCTGCAGCGAGTCCAGGCAAGGGAACGGAGCTGGCAAGGGGCTGGAGAGTTCCTGAGAGAGCTGGGAAAGGGGCACAGCCTGCAGCAAAGGAGGCTCAGGCGGGACCTTGTGGCTCTGCACAAGCCCCTGACAGGAGGCGGCAGCCAGGGGGGTCGGGCTCTGCTCCCAGGGAATAGGGACAGGAGGAGAGGGAACGGCCTCAGGCTGGGCCAGGGGAGGCTCAGGGTGGATATTGGGGAAATTCCTCCATGGAAAGGGCGCTCAGGCCTTGGCACAGCTGCCCAGGGAGGTTTGGAGTGCCCACCCCTGGGAGTGCTCCAACACCTGTGGCTGTGGCATGGACGGACGTGGTCAGCGGTGGCCGCGCTGGTGCTGGTTGCACTCAGTGATCTCCGAGGTCTTTTCCAACCTTGATTCCGCTCTCAAGGCAGCCCCACGGAGGAGCAGCACAAAAGGCACCCCCAGGCTGGGCCCCCCCTCCCACTGCGCATGCGCGGGCGCCCTGGCCGGGCCCCCACCCCACTGCGCATGCGCGGGCGCGCTGGCCCTACCCCCCCCTCCCACTGCGCATGCGCGGGCGCCCTGGCCGGGCCCCCACCCCACTGCGCATGCGCGGGCGCGCTGGCCCTACCCCCCCCTCCCACTGCGCATGCGCGGGCGCGCTGGCCAGCCCCCTACCCTCTGCGCATGCGCGGGAGAGCTGGCCGGGCCCCCCCACCCCAACTGCGCAGGCGCGGTGCGCCTGCCGGCCCCTCACTCCCCACTGCGCTTGCGCGGGCGCGCCTGCCGTCCCCCCCACCCACTGCGCATGCGCGGTGCGCCGCCCGCCCCATCCCCCCCCCCCCACCACCTGCGCATGCGCCGGCAGGCTGGGGGGCCCCCCCCCACCCCCCACTGCGCATGCGCGGGCGCGCTGGGCCCGTCCCTGTGCTGGCACTGCTGGGGCACCTGCAGTGCTGGCAGCACCTCTGGGACAAGAGGGACACGGAGGGGCTGCAGCGAGTCCAGGCAAGGGAACGGAGCTGGCAAGGGGCTGGAGAGTTCCTGAGAGAGCTGGGAAAGGGGCACAGCCTGCAGCAAAGGAGGCTCAGGCGGGACCTTGTGGCTCTGCACAAGCCCCTGACAGGAGGCGGCAGCCGGGGGGGTCGGGCTCTGCTCCCAGGGAACAGGGACAGGAGGAGAGGGAACGGCCTCAGGCTGGGCCAGGGGAGGCTCAGGGTGGATACTGGGGAAATTCCTCCATGGAAAGGGCGCTCAGGCCTTGGCACAGCTGCCCAGGGAGGTTTGGAGTGCCCACCCCTGGGAGTGCTCCAACACCTGTGGCTGTGGCATGGACGGACGTGGTCAGCGGTGGCCGCGCTGGTGCTGGTTGCACTCAGTGATCTCCGAGGTCTTTTCCAACCTTGATTCCGCTCTCAAGGCAGCCCCACGGAGGAGCAGCACAAAAGGCACCCCCAGGCTGGGCCCCCCCCTCCCACTGCGCATGCGCGGGCGCCCTGGCCGGGCCCCCACCCCACTGCGCATGCGCGGGCGCGCTGGCCCTACCCCCCCCTCCCACTGCGCATGCGCGGGCGCACTGGCCGGGCCCCCACCCCACTGCGCATGCGCGGGAGAGATGGCCGGCCCCCCCCACCCGCACTGCGGATGCGCGGTGCGCCTGCCGGCCCCCCCCTCCCCACTGCGCATGCGCGGGCGCGCTGGCCAGCCCCCTACCCACTGCGCATGCGCGGGCGCGCCTGCCGTCCCCCCCACCCACTGCGCATGCGCGGTGCGACGGCCGCCCCATTCCCCCCCACCCACTGCGCATGCGCCGGCAGGCTGGGGCCCCCCCCACCCCCCACTGCGCATGCGCGGGCGCGCTGGGCCCGTCCCTGTGCTGGCACTGCTGGGGCACCTGCAGTGCTGGCAGCACCTCTGGGACAAGAAGGACACGGAGGGGCTGCAGCGAGTCCAGGCAAGGGAACGGAGCTGGCAAGGGGCTGGAGAGTTCCTGAGAGAGCTGGGAAAGGGGCACAGCCTGCAGCAAAGGAGGCTCAGGCGGGACCTTGTGGCTCTGCACAAGCCCCTGACAGGAGGGGGCAGCCGGGGGGGTCGGGCTCTGCTCCCAGGGAACAGGGACAGGAGGAGAGGGAACGGCCTCAGGCTGGGCCAGGGGAGGCTCAGGGTGGATATTGGGGAAATTCCTCCATGGAAAGGGCGCTCAGGCCTTGGCACAGCTGCCCAGGGAGGTTTGGAGTGCCCACCCCTGGGAGTGCTCCAACACCTGTGGCTGTGGCATGGACGGACGTGGTCAGCGGTGGCCGCGCTGGTGCTGGTTGCACTCAGTGATCTCCGAGGTCTTTTCCAACCTTGATTCCGCTCTCAAGGCAGCCCCACGGAGGAGCAGCACAAAAGGCACCCCCAGGCTGGGCCCCCCCCTCCCACTGCGCATGCGCGGGCGCCCTGGCCGGGCCCCCACCCCACTGCGCATGCGCGGGCGCGCTGGCCCTACCCCCCCACCCACTGCGCATGCGCGGGCGCGATGGCCGGGCCCCCACCCCACTGCGCATGCGCGGGAGAGATGGCCGGCCCCCCAAACCCGCACTGCGCATGCGCGGTGCGCCTGCCGGCCCCCCCCTCTCCACTGCGCATGCGCGGGCGCGCTGGCCAGCCCCCTACCCTCTGCGCATGCGCGGGAGAGCTGGCCGGCCCCCCCCACCCCCACTGCGCATGCGCGGTGCGCCTGCCGGCCCCCCACTCCCCACTGCGCATGCGCGGGCGCGCTGGCCAGCCCCCTACCCACTGCGCATGCGCCGGCGCTCTGGGCCCCCCCCACCCCCCACTGCGCATGCGCGGTGCGCCGCCCGCCCCATCCCCCCCCCCCCACCACCTGCGCATGCGCCGGCAGGCTGGGGGCCCCCCCCCCACCCCCCACTGCGCATGCGCGGGCGCGCTGGGCCCGTCCCTTTGCTGGCACTGCTGGGGCACCTGCAGTGCTGGCAGCACCTCTGGGACAAGAGGGACACGGAGGGGCTGGAGCGAGTCCAGGCAAGGGAACGGAGCTGGCAAGGGGCTGGAGAGTTCCTGAGAGAGCTGGGAAAGGGGCACAGCCTGCAGCAAAGGAGGCTCAGGCGGGACCTTGTGGCTCTGCACAAGCCACTGACAGGAGGCGGCAGCCGGGGTGTCGGGCTCTGCTCCCAGGGAACAGGGACAGGAGGAGAGGGAACGGCCTCAGGCTGGGCCAGGGGAGGCTCAGGGTGGATATTGGGGAAATTCCTCCATGGAAAGGGCGCTCAGGCCTTGGCACAGCTGCCCAGGGAGGTTTGGAGTGCCCACCCCTGGGAGTGCTCCAACACCTGTGGCTGTGGCATGGGCGGACGTGGTCAGCGGTGGCCGCGCTGGTGCTGGTTGCACTCAGTGATCTCCGAGGTCTTTTCCAACCTTGATTCCGCTCTCAAGGCAGCCCCACGGAGGAGCAGCACAAAAGGCACCCCCAGGCTGGGCCCCCCCCTCCCAATGCGCATGCGCGGGCGCCCTGGCCGGGCCCCCACCCCACTGCGCATGCGCGGGCGCGCTGGCCCTACCCCCCCCCCTCCCACTGCGCATGCGCGGGCGCGCTGGCCGGGCCCCCACCCCACTGCGCGGGCGCGGGAGAGCTGGCCGGCCCCCCCACCCCCACTGCGCATGCGCGGTGCGCCTGCCGGCCCCCCCCCTCCCCACTGCGCATGCGCCTGCCCGCTGGCCAGCCCCCTACCCACTGCGCATGCGTGGGCGCTCTGGGCCCCCCCCACCCCCCACTGCGCATGCGCGGGCGCGCTGGGCCCGTCCCTGTGCTGGCACTGCTGGGGCACCTGCAGTGCTGGCAGCACCTCTGGGACAAGAGGGACACGGAGGGGCTGGAGCGAGTCCAGGCAAGGGAACGGAGCTGGCAAGGGGCTGGAGAGTTCCTGAGAGAGCTGGGAAAGGGGCACAGCCTGCAGCAAAGGAGGCTCAGGCGGGACCTTGTGGCTCTGCACAAGCCCCTGACAGGAGGCGGCAGCCGGGTGGGTCGGGCTCTGCTGCCAGGGAACAGGGACAGGAGGAGAGGGAACGGCCTCAGGCTGGGCCAGGGGAGGCTCAGGGTGGAGATTGGGGAAATTGCTCCATGGAAAGGGCGCTCAGGCCTTGGCACAGCTGCCCAGGGAGGTTTGGAGTGCCCACCCCTGGGAGTGCTCCAACACCTGTGGCTGTGGCATGGACGGACGTGGTCAGCGGTGGCCGCGCTGGTGCTGGTTGCACTCAGTGATCTCCGAGGTCTTTTCCAACCTTGATTGCGCTCTCAAGGCAGCACCACGGAGGAGCAGCACAAAAGGCACCCCCAGGCTGGGCCCCCCCCTCCCACTGCGCATGCGCGGGCGCCCTGGCCGGGCCCCCACCCCACTGCGCATGCGCGGGCGCGCTGGCCCTACCCCCCCTCCCACTGCGCATGCGCGGGCGCGCTGGCCGGGCCCCCACCCCACTGCGCATGCGCGGGAGAGCTGGCCGGCCCCCCCCACCCCCACTGCGCATGCGCGGTGCGCCTGCCGGCCCCCCCCTCCCCACTGCGCATGCGCGGGAGAGCTGGCCGGCCCCCCCCACCCCCACTGCGCATGCGCGGCCGCGCTGGGCCCCCCCACCCCCCACTGCGCATGCGCGGGCGCGCCTGCCGTCCCCCCCGCCCCCCCCACCCCACTGCGCATGCGCGGTGCGCCGGCCGCCCCATTCCCCCCCATGCACTGCACATGCGCCGGCAGGCTGGGGCCCCCCCCACCCCCCACTGCGCATGCGCGGGCGCGCTGGGCCCGTCCCTGTGCTGGCACTGCTGGGGCACCTGCAGTGCTGGCAGCACCTCTGGGACAAGAAGGACACGGAGGGGCTGGAGCGAGTCCAGGCAAGGGAACGGAGCTGGCAAGGGGCTGGAGAGTTCCTGAGAGAGCTGGGAAAGGGGCACAGCCTGCAGCAAAGGAGGCTCAGGCGGGACCTTGTGGCTCTGCACAAGCCCCTGACAGGAGGGGGCAGCCGGGGGGGTCGGGCTCTGCTCCCAGGGAACAGGGACAGGAGGAGAGGGAACGGCCTCAGGCTGGGCCAGGGGAGGCTCAGGGTGGAGATTGGGGAAATTCCTCCATGGAAAGGGCGCTCAGGCCTTGGCACAGCTGCCCAGGGAGGTTTGGAGTGCCCACCCCTGGGAGTGCTCCAACACCTGTGGCTGTGGCATGGACGGACGTGGTCAGCGGTGGCCGCGCTGGTGCTGGTTGCACTCAGTGATCTCCGAGGTCTTTTCCAACCTTGATTCCGCTCTCAAGGCAGCCCCACGGAGGAGCAGCACAAAAGGCACCCCCAGGCTGCGCCCCCCCCTCCCACTGCGCATGCGCGGGCGCGCTGGCCGGGCCCCCACCCCACTGCGCAGGCGCGGGAGAGCTGGCCGGCCCCCCCACCTTCACTGCGCATGCGCGGTGCGCCTGCCGGCCCCCCCCTCCCCACTGCGCATGCGCGGGCGCGCTGGCCGGCCCCCCCACCCCCACTGCGCATGCGCGGGCGCGCTGGCCGGCCCCCACCCCACTGCGCATGCGCGGTGCGCCTGCCGGCCCCCCCCCTCCACACTGCGCATGCGCGGGCGCGCCTGCCGTCCCCCCCACCCACTGCGCATGCGCGGGAGAGCTGGCCGGGCCCCAACCCCACTGCGCATGCGCGGGCGCGCTGGCCGGCCCCCCAACCCCCACTGCGCATGCGCGGTGCGCCTGCCGGCCCCCCCCTCCCCACTGCGCATGCGCGGGAGAGCTGGCCGGCCCCCCCACCCCCACTGCGCATGCGCGGGCGCGCTGGCCGGCCCCCACCCCACTGCGCATGCGCGGGCGCTCTGGGCCCCCCCCACCCCCCACTGCGCATGCGCGGGCGCTCCTGCCGTCCCCCCTACCCACTGCGCATGCGCGGTGCGCCGGCCGCCCCATCCCCCCCCCCCCCCACCCACTGCGCATGCGCCGGCAGGCTGGGGCCCCCCCCACCCCCCACTGCGCATGCGCGGGCGCGCTGGGCCCGTCCCTGTGCTGGCACTGCTGGGGCACCTGCAGTGCTGGCAGCACCTCTGGGACAAGAGGGACACGGAGGGGCTGCAGCGAGTCCAGGCAAGGGAACGGAGCTGGCAAGGGGCTGGAGAGTTCCTGAGAGAGCTGGGAAAGGGGCACAGCCTGCAGCAAAGGAGGCTCAGGCGGGACCTTGTGGCTCTGCACAAGCCCCTGACAGGAGGCGGCAGCCGGGGGGGTCGGGCTCTGCTGCCAGGGAACAGGGACAGGAGGAGAGGGAACGGCCTCAGGCTGGGCCAGGGGAGGCTCAGGGTGGAGATTGGGGAAATTGCTCCATGGAAAGGGCGCTCAGGCCTTGGCACAGCTGCCCAGGGAGGTTTGGAGTGCCCACCCCTGGGAGTGCTCCAACACCTGTGGCTGTGGCATGGACGGACGTGGTCAGCGGTGGCCGCGCTGGTGCTGGTTGCACTCAGTGATCTCCGAGGTCTTTTCCAACCTTGATTCCGCTCTCAAGGCAGCCCCACGGAGGAGCAGCACAAAAGGCACCCCCAGGCTGGGCCCCCCCCTCCTACTGCGCATGCGCGGGCGCGCTGGCCCTACCCCCCCTCCCACTGCGCATTAGCGGGCGCGCTGGCCGGGTCCCCACATCACTGCGCATGCGCGGGAGAGCTGGCCGGCCCCCCCACCCCCACTGCGCATGCGCGGTGCGCCTGCCGGCCCCCCCCTCCCCACTGCGCATGCGCGGGCGCGCTGGCCAGCCCCCTACCCACTGCGCATGCGCGGGCGCTCTGGGCCCACCCCCCCCCCCCCCACCCCCCACTGCGCATGCGCGGGCGCGCCTGCCGTCCCCCCCACCCACTGCGCATGCGCGGTGCGCCGGCCGCCCCATCCCCCCCCCCTACCCACTGCGCATGCTCCGGCGCTCTGGGCCCCCCCCACCCCCCACTGCGCATGCGCGGTGCGCCGCTCGCCCCATCCCCCCCCCCCACCACCTGCGCATGCGCCGGCAGGCTGGGGGCCCCCCCCCACCCCCCACTGCGCATGCGCGGGCGCGCTGGGCCCGTCCCTGTGCTGGCACTGCTGGGGCACCTGCAGTGCTGGCAGCACCTCTGGGACAAGAGGGACACGGAGGGGCTGGAGCGAGTCCAGGCAAGGGAACGGAGCTGGCAAGGGGCTGGAGAGTTCCTGAGAGAGCTGGGAAAGGGGCACAGCCTGCAGCAAAGGAGGCTCAGGCGGGACCTTGTGGCTCTGCACAAGCCCCTGACAGGAGGCGGCAGCCGGGGGGGTCGGGCTCTGCTCCCAGGGAACAGGGACAGGAGGAGAGGGAACGGCCTCAGGCTGGGCCAGGGGAGGCTCAGGGTGGAGATTGGGGAAATTCCTCCATGGAAAGGGCGCTCAGGCCTTGGCACAGCTGCCCAGGGAGGTTTGGAGTGCCCACCCCTGGGAGTGCTCCAACACCTGTGGCTGTGGCATGGACGGACGTGGTCAGCGGTGGCCGCGCTGGTGCTGGTTGCACTCAGTGATCTCCGAGGTCTTTTCCAACCTTGATTCCGCTCTCAAGGCAGCCCCACGGAGGAGCAGCACAAAAGGCACCCCCAGGCTGGGCCCCCCCCCCCCACTGCGCATGCGCGGGCGCCCTGGCCGGGCCCCCCCTCCCACTGCGCATGCGCGGGCGCGCTGGCTCTACCCCCCCCTCCCACTGCGCATGCGCGGGCGCGCTGGCCGGGCCCCCACCCCACTGCGCATGCGCGGGAGAGCTGGCCGGCCCCCCCCACCCCCCCCACTGCGCATGCGCGGGCGCGCTGGCCGGCCCCCTACCCACTGCGCATGCGCGGGCCCTCTGGGGCCCCCCCCACCCCCGACTGCGCATGCGCGGGCGCGCCTGCCGTCCCCCCCACCCACTGCGCATGCGCGGTGCGCCGGCCGCCCCAATTCCCCCCCCCCACCCACTGCGCATGCGCCGGCAGGCTGGGGCCCCCCCCACCCTCGACTGCGCATGCGCGGGCGCGCTGGGCCCGTCCCTGTGCTGGCACTGCTGGGGCACCTGCAGTGCTGGCAGCACCTCTGGGACAAGAGGGACACGGAGGGGCTGCAGCGAGTCCAGGCAAGGGAACGGAGCTGGCAAGGGGCTGGAGAGTTCCTGAGAGAGCTGGGAAAGCGGCACAGCCTGCAGCAAAGGAGGCTCAGGCGGGACCTTGTGGCTCTGCACAAGCCCCTGACAGGAGGCGGCAGCCGGGGGGGTCGGGCTCTGCTGCCAGGGAACAGGGACAGGAGGAGAGGGAACGGCCTCAGGCTGGGCCAGGGGAGGCTCAGGGTGGAGATTGGGGAAATTCCTCCATGGAAAGGGCGCTCAGGCCTTGGCACAGCTGCCCAGGGAGGTTTGGAGTGCCCACCCCTGGGAGTGCTCCAACACCTGTGGCTGTGGCATGGACGGACGTGGTCAGCGGTGGCCGCGCTGGTGCTGGTTGCACTCAGTGATCTCCGAGGTCTTTTCCAACCTTGATTGCGCTCTCAAGGCAGCCCCACGGAGGAGCAGCACAAAAGGCACCCCCAGGCTGGGCCCCCCCCCTCCCACTGCGCATGCGCGGGCGCGCTGGCCCTACCCCCCCCCTCCCACTGCGCATGCGCGGGCGCGCTGGCCGGGCCCCCACCCCACTGCGCGGGCGCGGGCGCGCTGGCCGGCCCCCCAACCCCCACTGCGCATGCGCGGTGCGCCTGCCGGCCCCCCCCTCCCCACTGCGCATGCGCGGGCCCGCTGGCCAGCCCCCTACCCACTGCGCATGCGCGGGCGCTCTGGGCCCCCCCCACCCCCCACTGCGCATGCGCGGTGCGCCGGCCGCCCCATCCCCCCCCCCCACCCACTGCGCATGCGCCGGCAGGCTGGGGCCCCCCCCACCCCACACTGCGCATGCGCGGGCGCGCTGGGCCCGTCCCTGTGCTGGCACTGCTGGGGCACCTGCAGTGCTGGCAGCACCTCTGGGACAAGAGGGACACGGAGGGGCTGCAGCGAGTCCAGGCAAGGGAACGGAGCTGGCAAGGGGCTGGAGAGTTCCTGAGAGAGCTGGGAAAGGGGCACAGCCTGCAGCAAAGGAGGCTCAGGCGGGACCTTGTGGCTCTGCACAAGCCCCTGACAGGAGGCGGCAGCCGGGGGGGGTCGGGCTCTGCTCCCAGGGAATAGGGACAGGAGGAGAGGGAACGGCCTCAGGCTGGGCCAGGGGAGGCTCAGGGTGGATATTGGGGAAATTCCTCCATGGAAAGGGCGCTCAGGCCTTGGCACAGCTGCCCAGGGAGGTTTGGAGTGCCCACCCCTGGGAGTGCTCCAACACCTGTGGCTGTGGCATGGACGGACGTGGTCAGCGGTGGCCGCGCTGGTGCTGGTTGCACTCAGTGATCTCCGAGGTCTTTTCCAACCTTGATTCCGCTCTCAAGGCAGCCCCACGGAGGAGCAGCACAAAAGGCACCCCCAGGCTGGGCCCCCCCCTCCCACTGCGCATGCGCGGGCGCCCTGGCCGGGCCCCCACCCCACTGCGCATGCGCGGGCGCGCTGGCCCTACCCCCCCCTCCCACTGCGCATGCGCGGGCGCCCTGGCCGGGCCCCCACCCCACTGCTCATGCGCGGGCGCGCTGGCCCTACCCCCCCCTCCCACTGCGCATGCGCGGGCGCGCTGGCCAGCCCCCTACCCTCTGCGCATGCGCGGGAGAGCTGGCCGGGCCGCCCCACCCCAACTGCGCAGGCGCGGTGCGCCTGCCGGCCCCCCACTCCCCACTGCGCTTGCGCGGGCGCGCTGGCCAGCCCCCCTACCCACTGCGCATGCGCCGGCGCTCTGGGCCCCCCCCACCCCCCACTGCGCATGCGCGGGCGCGCCTGCCGTCCCCCCCACCCACTGCGCATGCGCGGTGCGCCGGCCGCCCCATCCCCCCCCCCCCACCACCTGCGCATGCGCCGGCAGGCTGGGGGCCCCCCCCCCCTCCCCCCACTGCGCATGCGCGGGCGCGCTGGGCCCGTCCCTGTGCTGGCACTGCTGGGGCACCTGCAGTGCTGGCAGCACCTCTGGGACAAGAGGGACACGGAGGGGCTGGAGCGAGTCCAGGCAAGGGAACGGAGCTGGCAAGGGGCTGGAGAGTTCCTGAGAGAGCTGGGAAAGGGGCACAGCCTGCAGCAAAGGAGGCTCAGGCGGGACCTTGTGGCTCTGCACAAGCCCCTGACAGGAGGCGGCAGCCGGGGGGGTCGGGCTCTGCTCCCAGGGAACAGGGACAGGAGGAGAGGGAACGGCCTCAGGCTGGGCCAGGGGAGGCTCAGGGTGGATACTGGGGAAATTCCTCCATGGGAAAGGGCGCTCAGGCCTTGGCACAGCTGCCCAGGGAGGTTTGGAGTGCCCACCCTGGGAGTGCTCCAACACCTGTGGCTGTGGCATGGACGGACGTGGTCAGCGGTGGCCGCGCTGGTGCTGGTTGCACTCAGTGATCTCCGAGGTCTTTTCCAACCTTGATTCCGCTCTCAAGGCAGCCCCACGGAGGAGCAGCACAAAAGGCACCCCCAGGCTGGGCCCCCCCCCTCCCACTGCGCATGCGCGGGCGCCCTGGCCGGCCCCCACCCCACTGCGCATGCGCGGGCGCGCTGGCCCTACCCCCCCTCCCACTGCGCATGCGCGGGCGCGCTGGCCGGGCCCCCACCCCACTGCGCATGCGCGGGAGAGCTGGCCGGCCCCCCCCACCCCCACTGCGCATGCGCGGTGCGCCTGCCGGCCCCCCCCTCCCCACTGCGCATGCGCGGGAGAGCTGGCCGGCCCCCCCCACCCCCACTGCGCATGCGCGGCCGCGCTGGGCCCCCCACCCCCCACTGCGCATGCGCGGGCGCGCCTGCCGTACCCCCCCGCCCCCCCACCCCACTGCGCATGCGCGGTGCGCCGGCCGCCCCATTCCCCCCCATGCACTGCACATGCGCCGGCAGGCTGGGGCCCCCCCACCCCCCACTGCGCATGCGCGGGCGCGCTGGGGCCCGTCCTGTGCTGGCACTGCTGGGGCACCTGCAGTGCTGGCAGCACCTCTGGGACAAGAAGGACACGGAGGGGCTGGAGCGAGTCCAGGCAAGGGAACGGAGCTGGCAAGGGGCTGGAGAGTTCCTGAGAGAGCTGGGAAAGGGGCACAGCCTGCAGCAAAGGAGGCTCAGGCGGGACCTTGTGGCTCTGCACAAGCCCCTGACAGGAGGGGGCAGCCGGGGGGGTCGGGCTCTGCTCCCAGGGAACAGGGACAGGAGGAGAGGGAACGGCCTCAGGCTGGGCCAGGGGAGGCTCAGGGTGGATATTGGGGAAATTCCTCCATGGAAAGGGCGCTCAGGCCTTGGCACAGCTGCCCAGGGAGGTTTGGAGTGCCCACCCCTGGGAGTGCTCCAACACCTGTGGCTGTGGCATGGACGGACGTGGTCAGCGGTGGCCGCGCTGGTGCTGGTTGCACTCAGTGATCTCCGAGGTCTTTTCCAACCTTGATTCCGCTCTCAAGGCAGCCCCACGGAGGAGCAGCACAAAAGGCACCCCCAGGCTGCGCCCCCCCCTCCCACTGCGCATGCGCGGGCGCGCTGGCCGGGCCCCCACCCCACTGCGCAGGGCGGGGAGAGCTGGCCGGCCCCCCCACCTTCACTGCGCATGCGCGGTGCGCCTGCCGGCCCCCCCCTCCCCACTGCGCATGCGCGGGCGCGCTGGCCGGCCCCCCCACCCCCACTGCGCATGCGCGGGCGCGCTGGCCGGCCCCCACCCCACTGCGCATGCGCGGTGCGCCTGCCGGCCCCCCCCCTCCACACTGCGCATGCGCGGCCGCGCCTGCCGTCCCCCCCACCCACTGCGCATGCGCGGGAGAGCTGGCCGGGCCCCAACCCCACTGCGCGGGCGCGGGCGCGCTGGCCGGCCCCCCAACCCCCACTGCGCATGCGCGGTGCGCCTGCCGGCCCCCCCCCTCCCCACTGCGCATGCGCGGGAGAGCTGGCCGGCCCCCCCACCCCCACTGCGCATGCGCGGGCGCGCTGGCCGGCCCCCACCCCACTGCGCATGCGCGGGCGCTCTGGGCCCCCCCCACCCCCACTGCGCATGCGCGGGCGCTCCTGCCGTCCCCCCTACCCACTGCGCATGCGCCGGCAGGCTGGGGCCCCCCCCACCCCCCACTGCGCATGCGCGGGCGCGCTGGGCCCGTCCCTGTGCTGGCACTGCTGGGGCACCTGCAGTGCTGGCAGCACCTCTGGGACAAGAGGGACACGGAGGGGCTGCAGCGAGTCCAGGCAAGGGAACGGAGCTGGCAAGGGGCTGGAGAGTTCCTGAGAGAGCTGGGAAAGGGGCACAGCCTGCAGCAAAGGAGGCTCAGGCGGGACCTTGTGGCTCTGCACAAGCCCCTGACAGGAGGCGGCAGCCGGGGGGGTCGGGCTCTGCTGCCAGGGAACAGGGACAGGAGGAGAGGGAACGGCCTCAGGCTGGGCCAGGGAGGCTCAGGGTGGAGATTGGGGAAATTCCTCCATGGAAAGGGCGCTCAGGCCTTGGCACAGCTGCCCAGGGAGGTTTGGAGTGCCCACCCCTGGGAGTGCTCCAACACCTGTGGCTGTGGCATGGACGGACGTGGTCAGCGGTGGCCGCGCTGGTGCTGGTTGCACTCAGTGATCTCCGAGGTCTTTTCCAACCTTGATTCCGCTCTCAAGGCAGCCCCACGGAGGAGCAGCACAAAAGGCACCCCCAGGCTGGGCCCCCCCCTCCTACTGCGCATGCGCGGGCGCGCTGGCCCTACCCCCCCTCCCACTGCGCATTAGCGGGCGCGCTGGCCGGGTCCCCACATCACTGCGCATGCGCGGGAGAGCTGGCCGGCCCCCCCACCCCCACTGCGCATGCGCGGTGCGCCTGCCGGCCCCCCCCTCCCCACTGCGCATGCGCGGGCGCGCTGGCCAGCCCCCTACCCACTGCGCATGCGCGGGCGCTCTGGGCCCACCCCCCCCCCCACCCCCCACTGCGCATGCGCGGGCGCGCCTGCCGTCCCCCCCACCCACTGCGCATGCGCGGTGCGCCGGCCGCCCCATCCCCCCCCCCTACCCACTGCGCATGCGCCGGCGCTCTGGGCCCCCCCCACCCCCCACTGCGCATGCGCGGTGCGCCGCTCGCCCCATCCCCCCCCCCCCACCACCTGCGCATGCGCCGGCAGGCTGGGGGCCCCCCCCCCACCCCCCACTGCGCATGCGCGGGCGCGCTGGGCCCGTCCCTGTGCTGGCACTGCTGGGGCACCTGCAGTGCTGGCAGCACCTCTGGGACAAGAGGGACACGGAGGGGCTGGAGCGAGTCCAGGCAAGGGAACGGAGCTGGCAAGGGGCTGGAGAGTTCCTGAGAGAGCTGGGAAAGGGGCACAGCCTGCAGCAAAGGAGGCTCAGGCGGGACCTTGTGGCTCTGCACAAGCCCCTGACAGGAGGCGGCAGCCGGGGGGGTCGGGCTCTGCTGCCAGGGAACAGGGACAGGAGGAGAGGGAACGGCCTCAGGCTGGGCCAGGGGAGGCTCAGGGTGGAGATTGGGGAAATTCCTCCATGGAAAGGGCGCTCAGGCCTTGGCACAGCTGCCCAGGGAGGTTTGGAGTGCCCACCCCTGGGAGTGCTCCAACACCTGTGGCTGTGGCATGGACGGACGTGGTCAGCGGTGGCCGCGCTGGTGCTGGTTGCACTCAGTGATCTCCGAGGTCTTTTCCAACCTTGATTCCGCTCTCAAGGCAGCCCCACGGAGGAGCAGCACAAAAGGCACCCCCAGGCTGGGCCCCCCCCCCCCACTGCGCATGCGCGGGCGCGCTGGCTCTACCCCCCCCTCCCACTGCGCATGCGCGGGCGCGCTGGCCGGGCCCCCACCCCACTGCGCATGCGCGGGAGAGCTGGCCGGCCCCCCCCACCCCCACTGCGCATGCGCGGTGCGCCTGCCGGCCCCCCCCCCCCCCCCCACTGCGCATGCGCGGGCGCGCTGGCCGGCCCCCTACCCACTGCGCATGCGCGGGCCCTCTGGGGCCCCCCCCACCCCCCACTGCGCATGCGCGGGCGCGCCTGCCGTCCCCCCCACCCACTGCGCATGCGCGGTGCGCCGGCCGCCCCAATTCCCCCCCCCCACCCACTGCGCATGCGCCGGCAGGCTGGGGCCCCCCCACCCCACACTGCGCATGCGCGGGCGCGCTGGGCCCGTCCCTGTGCTGGCACTGCTGGGGCACCTGCAGTGCTGGCAGCACCTCTGGGACAAGAGGGACACGGAGGGGCTGCAGCGAGTCCAGGCAAGGGAACGGAGCTGGCAAGGGGCTGGAGAGTTCCTGAGAGAGCTGGGAAAGGGGCACAGCCTGCAGCAAAGGAGGCTCAGGCGGGACCTTGTGGCTCTGCACAAGCCCCTGACAGGAGGGGGCAGCCGGGGGGGTCGGGCTCTGCTGCCAGGGAACAGGGACAGGAGGAGAGGGAACGGCCTCAGGCTGGGCCAGGGGAGGCTCAGGGTGGAGATTGGGGAAATTCCTCCATGGAAAGGGCGCTCAGGCCTTGGCACAGCTGCCCAGGGAGGTTTGGAGTGCCCACCCCTGGGAGTGCTCCAACACCTGTGGCTGTGGCATGGACGGACGTGGTCAGCGGTGGCCGCGCTGGTGCTGGTTGCACTCAGTGATCTCCGAGGTCTTTTCCAACCTTGATTGCGCTCTCAAGGCAGCCCCACGGAGGAGCAGCACAAAAGGCACCCCCAGGCTGGGCCCCCCCCCTCCCACTGCGCATGCGCGGGCGCCCTGGCCGGGCCCCCACCCCACTGCGCATGCGCGGGCGCGCTGGCCCTACCCCCCCCCTCCCACTGCGCATGCGCGGGCGCGCTGGCCGGGCCCCCACCCCACTGCGCGGGCGCGGGCGCGCTGGCCGGCCCCCCAACCCCCACTGCGCATGCGCGGTGCGCCTGCCGGCCCCCCCCTCCCCACTGCGCATGCGCGGGCCCGCTGGCCAGCCCCCTACCCACTGCGCATGCGCGGGCGCTCTGGGCCCCCCCCACCCCCCACTGCGCATGCGCGGTGCGCCGGCCGCCCCATCCCCCCCCCCCACCCACTGCGCATGCGCCGGCAGGCTGGGGCCCCCCCCACCCCACACTGCGCATGCGCGGGCGCGCTGGGCCCGTCCCTGTGCTGGCACTGCTGGGGCACCTGCAGTGCTGGCAGCACCTCTGGGACAAGAGGGACACGGAGGGGCTGCAGCGAGTCCAGGCAAGGGAACGGAGCTGGCAAGGGGCTGGAGAGTTCCTGAGAGAGCTGGGAAAGGGGCACAGCCTGCAGCAAAGGAGGCTCAGGCGGGACCTTGTGGCTCTGCACAAGCCCCTGACAGGAGGCGGCAGCCGGGGGGGGTCGGGCTCTGCTCCCAGGGAATAGGGACAGGAGGAGAGGGAACGGCCTCAGGCTGGGCCAGGGGAGGCTCAGGGTGGATATTGGGGAAATTCCTCCATGGAAAGGGCGCTCAGGCCTTGGCACAGCTGCCCAGGGAGGTTTGGAGTGCCCACCCCTGGGAGTGCTCCAACACCTGTGGCTGTGGCATGGACGGACGTGGTCAGCGGTGGCCGCGCTGGTGCTGGTTGCACTCAGTGATCTCCGAGGTCTTTTCCAACCTTGATTCCGCTCTCAAGGCAGCCCCACGGAGGAGCAGCACAAAAGGCACCCCCAGGCTGGGCCCCCCCCTCCCACTGCGCATGCGCGGGCGCCCTGGCCGGGCCCCCACACCACTGCGCATGCGCGGGCGCGCTGGCCCTACCCCCCCCTCCCACTGCGCATGCGCGGGCGCCCTGGCCGGGCCCCCACCCCACTGCTCATGCGCGGGCGCGCTGGCCCTACCCCCCCCCCTCCCACTGCGCATGCGCGGGCGCGCTGGCCGGGCCCCCACCCCACTGCGCGGGCGCGGGAGAGCTGGCCGGCCCCCCCACCCCCACTGCGCATGCGCGGTGCGCCTGCCGGCCCCCCCCCTCCCCACTGCGCATGCGCCTGCCCGCTGGCCAGCCCCCTACCCACTGCGCATGCGTGGGCGCTCTGGGCCCCCCCCACCCCCCACTGCGCATGCGCGGGCGCGCTGGGCCCGTCCCTGTGCTGGCACTGCTGGGGCACCTGCAGTGCTGGCAGCACCTCTGGGACAAGAGGGACACGGAGGGGCTGGAGCGAGTCCAGGCAAGGGAACGGAGCTGGCAAGGGGCTGGAGAGTTCCTGAGAGAGCTGGGAAAGGGGCACAGCCTGCAGCAAAGGAGGCTCAGGCGGGACCTTGTGGCTCTGCACAAGCCCCTGACAGGAGGCGGCAGCCGGGGGGGTCGGGCTCTGCTGCCAGGGAACAGGGACAGGAGGAGAGGGAACGGCCTCAGGCTGGGCCAGGGGAGGCTCAGGGTGGAGATTGGGGAAATTGCTCCATGGAAAGGGCGCTCAGGCCTTGGCACAGCTGCCCAGGGAGGTTTGGAGTGCCCACCCCTGGGAGTGCTCCAACACCTGTGGCTGTGGCATGGACGGACGTGGTCAGCGGTGGCCGCGCTGGTGCTGGTTGCACTCAGTGATCTCCGAGGTCTTTTCCAACCTTGATTGCGCTCTCAAGGCAGCACCACGGAGGAGCAGCACAAAAGGCACCCCCAGGCTGGGCCCCCCCCTCCCACTGCGCATGCGCGGGCGCCCTGGCCGGGCCCCCACCCCACTGCGCATGCGCGGGCGCGCTGGCCCTACCCCCCCTCCCACTGCGCATGCGCGGGCGCGCTGGCCGGGCCCCCACCCCACTGCGCATGCGCGGGAGAGCTGGCCGGCCCCCCCCACCCCCACTGCGCATGCGCGGTGCGCCTGCCGGCCCCCCCCTCCCCACTGCGCATGCGCGGGAGAGCTGGCCGGCCCCCCCACCCCCACTGCGCATGCGCGGGCGCGCTGGCCGGCCCCCACCCCACTGCGCATGCGCGGTGCGCCTGCCGGCCCCCCCCCTCCACACTGCGCATGCGCGGGCGCGCCTGCCGTCCCCCCCACCCACTGCGCATGCGCGGGAGAGCTGGCCGGGCCCCAACCCCACTGCGCATGCGCGGGCGCGCTGGCCGGCCCCCCAACCCCCACTGCGCATGCGCGGTGCGCCTGCCGGCCCCCCCCTCCCCACTGCGCATGCGCGGGCGCGCTGGCCCTACCCCCCCCCTCCCACTGCGCATGCGCGGGCGCGCTGGCCGGGCCCCCACCCCACTGCGCGGGCGCGGGCGCGCTGGCCGGCCCCCCAACCCCCACTGCGCATGCGCGGTGCGCCTGCCGGCCCCCCCCTCCCCACTGCGCATGCGCGGGCCCGCTGGCCAGCCCCCTACCCACTGCGCATGCGCGGGCGCTCTGGGCCCCCCCCACCCCCCACTGCGCATGCGCGGTGCGCCGGCCGCCCCATCCCCCCCCCCCACCCACTGCGCATGCGCCGGCAGGCTGGGGCCCCCCCCACCCCACACTGCGCATGCGCGGGCGCGCTGGGCCCGTCCCTGTGCTGGCACTGCTGGGGCACCTGCAGTGCTGGCAGCACCTCTGGGACAAGAGGGACACGGAGGGGCTGCAGCGAGTCCAGGCAAGGGAACGGAGCTGGCAAGGGGCTGGAGAGTTCCTGAGAGAGCTGGGAAAGGGGCACAGCCTGCAGCAAAGGAGGCTCAGGCGGGACCTTGTGGCTCTGCACAAGCCCCTGACAGGAGGCGGCAGCCGGGGGGGGTCGGGCTCTGCTCCCAGGGAATAGGGACAGGAGGAGAGGGAACGGCCTCAGGCTGGGCCAGGGGAGGCTCAGGGTGGATATTGGGGAAATTCCTCCATGGAAAGGGCGCTCAGGCCTTGGCACAGCTGCCCAGGGAGGTTTGGAGTGCCCACCCCTGGGAGTGCTCCAACACCTGTGGCTGTGGCATGGACGGACGTGGTCAGCGGTGGCCGCGCTGGTGCTGGTTGCACTCAGTGATCTCCGAGGTCTTTTCCAACCTTGATTCCGCTCTCAAGGCAGCCCCACGGAGGAGCAGCACAAAAGGCACCCCCAGGCTGGGCCCCCCCCTCCCACTGCGCATGCGCGGGCGCCCTGGCCGGGCCCCCACACCACTGCGCATGCGCGGGCGCGCTGGCCCTACCCCCCCCTCCCACTGCGCATGCGCGGGCGCCCTGGCCGGGCCCCCACCCCACTGCTCATGCGCGGGCGCGCTGGCCCTACCCCCCCCCCTCCCACTGCGCATGCGCGGGCGCGCTGGCCGGGCCCCCACCCCACTGCGCGGGCGCGGGAGAGCTGGCCGGCCCCCCCACCCCCACTGCGCATGCGCGGTGCGCCTGCCGGCCCCCCCCCTCCCCACTGCGCATGCGCCTGCCCGCTGGCCAGCCCCCTACCCACTGCGCATGCGTGGGCGCTCTGGGCCCCCCCCACCCCCCACTGCGCATGCGCGGGCGCGCTGGGCCCGTCCCTGTGCTGGCACTGCTGGGGCACCTGCAGTGCTGGCAGCACCTCTGGGACAAGAGGGACACGGAGGGGCTGGAGCGAGTCCAGGCAAGGGAACGGAGCTGGCAAGGGGCTGGAGAGTTCCTGAGAGAGCTGGGAAAGGGGCACAGCCTGCAGCAAAGGAGGCTCAGGCGGGACCTTGTGGCTCTGCACAAGCCCCTGACAGGAGGCGGCAGCCGGGGGGGTCGGGCTCTGCTGCCAGGGAACAGGGACAGGAGGAGAGGGAACGGCCTCAGGCTGGGCCAGGGGAGGCTCAGGGTGGAGATTGGGGAAATTGCTCCATGGAAAGGGCGCTCAGGCCTTGGCACAGCTGCCCAGGGAGGTTTGGAGTGCCCACCCCTGGGAGTGCTCCAACACCTGTGGCTGTGGCATGGACGGACGTGGTCAGCGGTGGCCGCGCTGGTGCTGGTTGCACTCAGTGATCTCCGAGGTCTTTTCCAACCTTGATTGCGCTCTCAAGGCAGCACCACGGAGGAGCAGCACAAAAGGCACCCCCAGGCTGGGCCCCCCCCTCCCACTGCGCATGCGCGGGCGCCCTGGCCGGGCCCCCACCCCACTGCGCATGCGCGGGCGCGCTGGCCCTACCCCCCCTCCCACTGCGCATGCGCGGGCGCGCTGGCCGGGCCCCCACCCCACTGCGCATGCGCGGGAGAGCTGGCCGGCCCCCCCCACCCCCACTGCGCATGCGCGGTGCGCCTGCCGGCCCCCCCCTCCCCACTGCGCATGCGCGGGAGAGCTGGCCGGCCCCCCCACCCCCACTGCGCATGCGCGGGCGCGCTGGCCGGCCCCCACCCCACTGCGCATGCGCGGTGCGCCTGCCGGCCCCCCCCCCTCCACACTGCGCATGCGCGGGCGCGCCTGCCGTCCCCCCCACCCACTGCGCATGCGCGGGAGAGCTGGCCGGGCCCCAACCCCACTGCGCATGCGCGGGCGCGCTGGCCGGCCCCCCAACCCCCACTGCGCATGCGCGGTGCGCCTGCCGGCCCCCCCCTCCCCACTGCGCATGCGCGGGAGAGCTGGCCGGCCCCCCCACCCCCACTGCGCATGCGCGGGCGCGCTGGCCGGCCCCCACCCCACTGCGCATGCGCGGGCGCTCTGGGCCCCCCCCACCCCCCACTGCGCATGCGCGGGCGCTCCTGCCGTCCCCCCTACCCACTGCGCATGCGCGGTGCGCCGGCCGCCCCATCCCCCCCCCCCCCCCACCCACTGCGCATGCGCCGGCAGGCTGGGGCCCCCCCCACCCCCCACTGCGCATGCGCGGGCGCGCTGGGCCCGTCCCTGTGCTGGCACTGCTGGGGCACCTGCAGTGCTGGCAGCACCTCTGGGACAAGAGGGACACGGAGGGGCTGCAGCGAGTCCAGGCAAGGGAACGGAGCTGGCAAGGGGCTGGAGAGTTCCTGAGAGAGCTGGGAAAGGGGCACAGCCTGCAGCAAAGGAGGCTCAGGCGGGACCTTGTGGCTCTGCACAAGCCCCTGACAGGAGGCGGCAGCCGGGGGGTCGGGCTCTGCTGCCAGGGAACAGGGACAGGAGGAGAGGGAACGGCCTCAGGCTGGGCCAGGGGAGGCTCAGGGTGGAGATTGGGGAAATTGCTCCATGGAAAGGGCGCTCAGGCCTTGGCACAGCTGCCCAGGGAGGTTTGGAGTGCCCACCCCTGGGAGTGCTCCAACACCTGTGGCTGTGGCATGGACGGACGTGGTCAGCGGTGGCCGCGCTGGTGCTGGTTGCACTCAGTGATCTCCGAGGTCTTTTCCAACCTTGATTCCGCTCTCAAGGCAGCCCCACGGAGGAGCAGCACAAAAGGCACCCCCAGGCTGGGCCCCCCCCTCCTACTGCGCATGCGCGGGCGCGCTGGCCCTACCCCCCCTCCCACTGCGCATTAGCGGGCGCGCTGGCCGGGTCCCCACATCACTGCGCATGCGCGGGAGAGCTGGCCGGCCCCCCCACCCCCACTGCGCATGCGCGGTGCGCCTGCCGGCCCCCCCCTCCCCACTGCGCATGCGCGGGCGCGCTGGCCAGCCCCCTACCCACTGCGCATGCGCGGGCGCTCTGGGCCCACCCCCCCCCCCCACCCCCCACTGCGCATGCGCGGGCGCGCCTGCCGTCCCCCCCACCCACTGCGCATGCGCGGTGCGCCGGCCGCCCCATCCCCCCCCCCTACCCACTGCGCATGCGCCGGCGCTCTGGGCCCCCCCCACCCCCCACTGCGCATGCGCGGTGCGCCGCTCGCCCCATCCCCCCCCCCCACCACCTGCGCATGCGCCGGCAGGCTGGGGGCCCCCCCCCACCCCCCACTGCGCATGCGCGGGCGCGCTGGGCCCGTCCCTGTGCTGGCACTGCTGGGGCACCTGCAGTGCTGGCAGCACCTCTGGGACAAGAGGGACACGGAGGGGCTGGAGCGAGTCCAGGCAAGGGAACGGAGCTGGCAAGGGGCTGGAGAGTTCCTGAGAGAGCTGGGAAAGGGGCACAGCCTGCAGCAAAGGAGGCTCAGGCGGGACCTTGTGGCTCTGCACAAGCCCCTGACAGGAGGCGGCAGCCGGGGGGGGTCGGGCTCTGCTGCCAGGGAACAGGGACAGGAGGAGAGGGAACGGCCTCAGGCTGGGCCAGGGGAGGCTCAGGGTGGAGATTGGGGAAATTGCTCCATGGAAAGGGCGCTCAGGCCTTGGCACAGCTGCCCAGGGAGGTTTGGAGTGCCCACCCCTGGGAGTGCTCCAACACCTGTGGCTGTGGCATGGACGGACGTGGTCAGCGGTGGCCGCGCTGGTGCTGGTTGCACTCAGTGATCTCCGAGGTCTTTTCCAACCTTGATTCCGCTCTCAAGGCAGCCCCACGGAGGAGCAGCACAAAAGGCACCCCCAGGCTGGGCCCCCCCCCCCCACTGCGCATGCGCGGGCGCCCTGGCCGGGCCCCCCCTCCCACTGCGCATGCGCGGGCGCGCTGGCTCTACCCCCCCCCTCCCACTGCGCATGCGCGGGCGCGCTGGCCGGGCCCCCACCCCACTGCGCATGCGCGGGAGAGCTGGCCGGCCCCCCCCACCCCCACTGCGCATGCGCGGTGCGCCTGCCGGCCCCCCCCCCCCCCCACTGCGCATGCGCGGGCGCGCTGGCCGGCCCCCTACCCACTGCGCATGCGCGGGCCCTCTGGGGCCCCCCCCACCCCCGACTGCGCATGCGCGGGCGCGCCTGCCGTCCCCCCCACCCACTGCGCATGCGCGGTGCGCCGGCCGCCCCAATTCCCCCCCCCCACCCACTGCGCATGCGCCGGCAGGCTGGGGCCCCCCCCACCCCACACTGCGCATGCGCGGGCGCGCTGGGCCCGTCCCTGTGCTGGCACTGCTGGGGCACCTGCAGTGCTGGCAGCACCTCTGGGACAAGAGGGACACGGAGGGGCTGCAGCGAGTCCAGGCAAGGGAACGGAGCTGGCAAGGGGCTGGAGAGTTCCTGAGAGAGCTGGGAAAGCGGCACAGCCTGCAGCAAAGGAGGCTCAGGCGGGACCTTGTGGCTCTGCACAAGCCCCTGACAGGAGGCGGCAGCCGGGGGGGTCGGGCTCTGCTGCCAGGGAACAGGGACAGGAGGAGAGGGAACGGCCTCAGGCTGGGCCAGGGGAGGCTCAGGGTGGAGATTGGGGAAATTCCTCCATGGAAAGGGCGCTCAGGCCTTGGCACAGCTGCCCAGGGAGGTTTGGAGTGCCCACCCCTGGGAGTGCTCCAACACCTGTGGCTGTGGCATGGACGGACGTGGTCAGCGGTGGCCGCGCTGGTGCTGGTTGCACTCAGTGATCTCCGAGGTCTTTTCCAACCTTGATTGCGCTCTCAAGGCAGCCCCACGGAGGAGCAGCACAAAAGGCACCCCCAGGCTGGGCCCCCCCCCTCCCACTGCGCATGCGCGGGCGCCCTGGACGGGCCCCCACCCCACTGCGCATGCGCGGGCGCGCTGGCCCTACCCCCCCCCTCCCACTGCGCATGCGCGGGCGCGCTGGCCGGGCCCCCACCCCACTGCGCGGGCGCGGGCGCGCTGGCCGGCCCCCCAACCCCCACTGCGCATGCGCGGTGCGCCTGCCGGCCCCCCCCTCCCCACTGCGCATGCGCGGGCCCGCTGGCCAGCCCCCTACCCACTGCGCATGCGCGGGCGCTCTGGGCCCCCCCCACCCCCCACTGCGCATGCGCGGGCGCTCTGGGCCCCCCCCACCACCCACTGCGCATGCGCGGGCGCCCTGGCCGGGCCCCCACCCCACTGCGCATGCGCGGGAGGGCTGGACGGCCCCCCCCCACCCCCACTGCGCATGCGCGGGCGCTCTGGGCCCCCCCCACCCCCCACTGCTCATGCGCGGGGGCGCCTGCCGTCCCCCCCACCCCCACTGCGCATGCGCGGGCGCTCTGGGCCCCCCCCCCACCCCCCACTGCTCATGCGCGGGGGCGCCTGCCGGCCCCCCCACCACCACTGCGCATGCGCGGTGCGCCTGCCGGCCCCCCCCCTCCCCACTGCGCATGCGCGGGAGAGCTGGCCGGCCCCCCCCACCCCCACTGCGCATGCGCGGCCGTGCTGGGCCCCCCCACCCCCCACTGCGCATGCGCGGGCGCGCCTGCCGTCCCCCCCGCCCCCCCCACCCCACTGCGCATGCGCGTTGCGCCGGCCGCCCCATCCCCCCCCACCCACTGCGCATGCGCCGGCAGGCTGGGGCCCCCCCCACCCCCCACTGCGCATGCGCGGGCGCGCTGGGCCCGTCCCTGTGCTGGCACTGCTGGGGCACCTGCAGTGCTGGCAGCACCTCTGGGACAAGAAGGACACGGAGGGGCTGCAGCGAGTCCAGGCAAGGGAACGGAGCTGGCAAGGGGCTGGAGAGTTCCTGAGAGAGCTGGGAAAGGGGCACAGCCTGCAGCAAAGGAGGCTCAGGTGGGACCTTGTGGCTCTGCACAAGCCCCTGACAGGAGGGGGCAGCCGGGGGGGTCGGGCTCTGCTCCCAGGGAACAGGGACAGGAGGAGAGGGAACGGCCTCAGGCTGGGCCAGGGGAGGCTCAGGGTGGAGATTGGGGAAATTCCTCCATGGAAAGGGCGCTCAGGCCTTGGCACAGCTGCCCAGGGAGGTTTGGAGTGCCCACCCCTGGGAGTGCTCCAACACCTGTGGCTGTGGCATGGACGGACGTGGTCAGCGGTGGCCGCGCTGGTGCTGGTTGCACTCAGTGATCTCCGAGGTCTTTTCCAACCTTGATTCCGCTCTCAAGGCAGCCCCACGGAGGAGCAGCACAAAAGGCACCCCCAGGCTGGGCCTCCCCTCCCACTGCGCATGCGCGGGCGCCCTGGCCGGGCCCCCACCCCACTGCGCATGCGCGGGCGCGCTGGCCCTACCCCCCCTCCCACTGCGCATGCGCGGGCGCGCTGGCCGGGTCCCCACCTCACTGCGCATGCGCGGGAGAGCTGGCCGGCCCCCCCACCCCCACTGCGCATGCGCGGTGCGCCTGCCGGCCCCCCCCTCCCCACTGCGCATGCGCGGGCGCCCTGGCCCGGCCCCCTACCCACTGCGCATGCGCGGGCGCTCTGGGCCCCCCCCACCCCCCACTGCGCATGCGCGGGCGCTCTGGGCCCCCCCCACCACCCACTGCGCATGCGCGGGCGCTCTGGGCCCCCCCCACCCCCCACTGCGCATGCGCGGGGGCGCCTGCCGTCCCCCCCACCCCCACTGCGCATGCTCGGTGCACCGGCCGCCCCATCCCCCCCCCCCCACCCACTGCGCATGCGCCGGCAGGCTGGGGCCCCCCCCAGCCCCCACTGCGCATGCGCGGGCACGCTGGCCCTACCCCCCCTCCCACTGCGCATGCGCGGGCGCGCTGGCCGGGTCCCAACCTCACTGCGCATGCGCGGGAGAGCTGGCCGGCCCCCCCACCCCCACTGCGCATGCGCGGTGCGCCTGCCGGCCCCCCCCTCCCCACTGCGCATGCGCGGGCGCCCTGGCCGGGCCCCCTACCCACTGCGCATGCGCGGGCACTCTGGGCCCCCCCCACCCCCCCCCCCACCCCCCACTGCGCATGCGCGGGCGCGCCTGCCGTCCCCCCCACCCACTGCGCATGCGCGGTGCGCCGGCCGCCCCATCCCCCCCCCCCCACCCACTGCGCATGCGCCGGCAGGCTGGGGCCCCCCCCACCCCCCACTGCGCATGCGCGGGCGCGCTGGGCCCGTCCCTGTGCTGGCACTGCTGGGGCACCTGCAGTGCTGGCAGCACCTCTGGGACAAGAGGGACACGGAGGGGCTGCAGCGAGTCCAGGCAAGGGAACGGAGCTGGCAAGGGGCTGGAGAGTTCCTGAGAGAGCTGGGAAAGGGGCACAGCCTGCAGCAAAGGAGGCTCGGCGGGACCTTGTGGCTCTGCACAAGCCCCTGACAGGAGGGGGCAGCCGGGGGGTTCGGGCTCTGCTGCCAGGGAACAGGGACAGGAGGAGAGGGAACGGCCTCAGGCTGGGCCAGGGGAGGCTCAGGGTGGATATTGGGGAAATTCCTCCATGGAAAGGGCGCTCAGGCCTTGGCACAGCTGCCCAGGGAGGTTTGGAGTGCCCACCCCTGGGAGTGCTCCAACACCTGTGGCTGTGGCATGGACGGACGTGGTCAGCGGTGGCCGCGCTGGTGCTGGTTGCACTCAGTGATCTCCGAGGTCTTTTCCAACCTTGATTCCGCTCTCAAGGCAGCCCCACGGAGGAGCAGCACAAAAGGCACCCCCAGGCTGGGCCCCCCCCTCCCACTGCGCATGCGCGGGCGCCCTGGCCGGGCCCCCACCCCACTGCGCATGCGCGGGCGCGCTGGCCCTACCCCCCCTCCCACTGCGCATGCGCGGGCGCGCTGGTCGGGTCCCCACCTCACTGCGCATGCGCGGGAGAGCTGGCCGGCCCCCCCACCCCCACTGCGCATGCGCGGTGCGCCTGCCGGCCCCCCCCTCCCCACTGCGCATGCGCGGGCGCGCTGGCCAGCCCCCCACCACCACTGCGCATGCGCGGGCGCTCTGGGGCCCCCCCCCCCCCCCCCCACCCCCCACTGCGCATGCGCGGGCGCGCCTGCCGTCCCCCCACCCACTGCGCATGCGCCGGCGCTCTGGGCCCCCCCCACCCCCCACTGCGCATGCGCGGTGCGCCGCTCGCCCCATCCCCCCCCCCACCACCTGCGCATGCGCCGGCAGGCTGGGGGCCCCCCCCCACCCCCCACTGCGCATGCGCGGGCGCGCTGGGCCCGTCCCTGTGCTGGCACTGCTGGGGCACCTGCAGTGTTGGCAGCACCTCTGGGACAAGAGGGACACGGAGGGGCTGCAGCGAGTCCAGGCAAGGGAACGGAGCTGGCAAGGGGCTGGAGAGTTCCTGAGAGAGCTGGGAAAGGGGCACAGCCTGCAGCAAAGGAGGCTCAGGCGGGACCTTGTGGCTCTGCACAAGCCCCTGACAGGAGGCGGCAGCCGGGGGGGTCGGGCTCTGCTCCCAGGGAACAGGGACAGGAGGAGAGGGAACGGCCTCAGGCTGGGCCAGGGGAGGCTCAGGGTGGAGATTGGGGAAATTCCTCCATGGAAAGGGCGCTCAGGCCTTGGCACAGCTGCCCAGGGAGGTTTGGAGTGCCCACCCCTGGGAGTGCTCCAACACCTGTGGCTGTGGCATGGACGGACGTGGTCAGCGGTGGCCGCGCTGGTGCTGGTTGCACTCAGTGATCTCCGAGGTCTTTTCCAACCTTGATTCCGCTCTCAAGGCAGCCCCACGGAGGAGCAGCACAAAAGGCACCCCCAGGCTGGGCCCCCCCCTCCCACTGCGCATGCGCGGGCGCCCTGGCCGGGCCCCCACCCCACTGCGCATGCGCGGGCGCGCTGGCCCTACCCCCCCTCCCACTGCGCATGCGCGGGCGCGCTGGCCGGGCCCCCACCCCACTGCGCGGGCGCGGGAGAGCTGGCCGGCCCCCCCACCCCCACTGCGCATGCGCGGTGCGCCTGCCGGCCCCCCCCCTCCCCACTGCGCATTCGCGGGCCCGCTGGCCAGCCCCCTACCCACTGCGCATGCGCGGGCGCTCTGGGCCCCCCCCACCCCCCACTGCGCATGCGCGGGCGCGCCTGCCGTCCCCCCACCCACTGCGCATGCGCGGTGCGCCGGCCGCCCCATCCCCCCCCCCCCACCCACTGCGCATGCGCCGGCAGGCTGGGGGCCCCCCCCATCCACCCCCCACTGCGCATGCGCAGGCGCGCTGGGCCCGTCCCTGTGCTGGCACTGCTGGGGCACCTGCAGTGCTGGCAGCACCTCTGGGACAAGAGGGACACGGAGGGGCTGCAGCGAGTCCAGGCAAGGGAACGGAGCTGGCAAGGGGCTGGAGAGTTCCTGAGAGAGCTGGGAAAGGGGCACAGCCTGCAGCAAAGGAGGCTCAGGCGGGACCTTGTGGCTCTGCACAAGCCCCTGACAGGAGGGGGCAGCCGGGGGGGTCGGGCTCTGCTCCCAGGGAACAGGGACAGGAGGAGAGGGAACGGCCTCAGGCTGGGCCAGGGGAGGCTCAGGGTGGAGATTGGGGAAATTCCTCCATGGAAAGGGCGCTCAGGCCTTGGCACAGCTGCCCAGGGAGGTTTGGAGTGCCCACCCCTGGGAGTGCTCCAACACCTGTGGCTGTGGCATGGACGGACGTGGTCAGCGGTGGCCGCGCTGGTGCTGGTTGCACTCAGTGATCTCCGAGGTCTTTTCCAACCTTGATTCCGCTCTCAAGGCAGCCCCACGGAGGAGCAGCACAAAAGGCACCCCCAGGCTGGGCCCCCCCCTCCCACTGCGCATGCGCGGGGCGCGCTGGCCGGGTCCCCACCCCACTGCGCATGCGCGGGAGAGCTGGGCGGCCCCCCACACCCCCACTGCGCATGCGCGGTGCGCCTGCCGGCCCCCCCCTCCACACTGCGCATGCGCGGGCGCGCTGGCCAGCCCCCTACCCACTGCGCATGCGCGGGCGCTCTGGGCCCCCCCCCCCACCCCCACCCCCCACTGCGCATGCGCGGGCGCGCCTGCCGTCCCCCCCACCCACTGCGCATGCGCCGGCAGGCTGGGGGGCCCCCCCCACCCCGCTGCGCATGCGCGGGCGCTCTGGGCCCCCCCCACCCCCCACTGCGCATGCGCGGGCGCGCTGGCCGGGCCCCCACCCCACTGCGCATGCGCGGGAGGGCTGGACGGCCCCCCCCCACCCCCACTGCGCATGCGCGGGCGCTCTGGGCCCCCCCCACCCCCCACTGCTCATGCGCGGGGGCGCCTGCCGTCCCCCCCACCCCCACTGCGCATGCGCGGTGCGCCGGCCGCCCCATCCCCCCCCCCCCCACCCACTGCGCATGCGCCGGCAGGCTGGGGCCCCCCCCACCCCCCACTGCGCATGCGCGGGCGCGCTGGGCCCGTCCCTGTGCTGGCACTGCTGGGGCACCTGCAGTGCTGGCAGCACCTCTGGGACAAGAAGGACACGGAGGGGCTGCAGCGAGTCCAGGCAAGGGAACGGAGCTGGCAAGGGGCTGGAGAGTTCCTGAGAGAGCTGGGAAAGGGGCACAGCCTGCAGCAAAGGAGGCTCAGGTGGGACCTTGTGGCTCTGCACAAGCCCCTGACAGGAGGGGGCAGCCGGGGGGGTCGGGCTCTGCTCCCAGGGAACAGGGACAGGAGGAGAGGGAACGGCCTCAGGCTGGGCCAGGGGAGGCTCAGGGTGGAGATTGGGGAAATTCCTCCATGGAAAGGGCGCTCAGGCCTTGGCACAGCTGCCCAGGGAGGTTTGGAGTGCCCACCCCTGGGAGTGCTCCAACACCTGTGGCTGTGGCATGGACGGACGTGGTCAGCGGTGGCCGCGCTGGTGCTGGTTGCACTCAGTGATCTCCGAGGTCTTTTGCAACCTTGATTCCGCTCTCAAGGCAGCCCCACGGAGGAGCAGCACAAAAGGCACCCCCAGGCTGGGCCCCCCCCTCCCACTGCGCATGCGCGGGCGCCCTGGCCGGGCCCCCACCCCACTGCGCATGCGCGGGCGCGCTGGCCCTACCCCCCCTCCCACTGCGCATGCGCGGGCGCGCTGGCCGGGTCCCCACCTCACTGCGCATGCGCGGGAGAGCTGGCCGGCCCCCCACCCCCACTGCGCATGCGCGGTGCGCCTGCCGGCCCCCCCTCCCACTGCGCATGCGCGGGCGCCCTGGCCGGGCCCCCTACCCACTGCGCATGCGCGGGCGCTCTGGGCCCCCCCCCCCCCCCCCCCCACCCCCCACTGCGCGGGCGCGGGCGCGCTGGCCGGCCCCCCCACCCCCACTGCGCATGCGCGGTGCGCCTGCCGGCCCCCCCCCTCCCCACTGCGCATGCGCGGGAGAGCTGGCCGGCCCCCCCCCCACCCCCACTGCGCATGCGCGGCCGTGCTGGGCCCCCCCACTCCCCACTGCGCATGCGCGGGCGCGCCTGCCGTCCCCCCCCGCCCCCCCCACCCCACTGCGCATGCGCGTTGCGCCGGCCGCCCCATTCCCCCCCACCCACTGCGCATGCGCCGGCAGGCTGGGGCCCCCCCCACCCCCCACTGCGCATGCGCGGGCGCGCTGGGCCCGTCCCTGTGCTGGCACTGCTGGGGCACCTGCAGTGCTGGCAGCACCTCTGGGACAAGAAGGACACGGAGGGGCTGGAGCGAGTCCAGGCAAGGGAACGGAGCTGGCAAGGGGCTGGAGAGTTCCTGAGAGAGCTGGGAAAGGGGCACAGCCTGCAGCAAAGGAGGCTCAGGTGGGACCTTGTGGCTCTGCACAAGCCCCTGACAGGAGGGGGCAGCCGGGGGGGTCGGGCTCTGCTCCCAGGGAACAGGGACAGGAGGAGAGGGAACGGCCTCAGGCTGGGCCAGGGGAGGCTCAGGGTGGAGATTGGGGAAATTCCTCCATGGAAAGGGCGCTCAGGCCTTGGCACAGCTGCCCAGGGAGGTTTGGAGTGCCCACCCCTGGGAGTGCTCCAACACCTGTGGCTGTGGCATGGACGGACGTGGTCAGCGGTGGCCGCGCTGGTGCTGGTTGCACTCAGTGATCTCCGAGGTCTTTTCCAACCTTGATTCCGCTCTCAAGGCAGCCCCACGGAGGAGCAGCACAAAAGGCACCCCCAGGCTGGGCCCCCCCCTCCCACTGCGCATGCGCGGGCGCCCTGGCCGGGCCCCCACCCCACTGCGCATGCGCGGGCGCGCTGGCCGGGTCCCCACCCCACTGCGCATGCGCGGGAGAGCTGGCCGGCCCCCCCACCCCCACTGCGCATGCGCGGTGCGCCTGCCGGCCCCCCCTCCACACCGCGCATGCGCGGGCTCGCTGGCCAGCCCCCTACCCACTGCGCATGCGCGGGCGCTCTGGGCCACCCCCCCCCACCCCCCACTGCGCATGCGCGGGCGCGCCTGCCGTCCCCCCCCACCCACTGCGCATGCGCGGGAGAGCTGGCCGGCCCCCCCACCCCCACTGCGCTATGCGCGGTGCGCCTGCCGGCTCCCCACTCCCCACTGCGCATGCGCGGGGCGCGCTGGCCAGCCCCCTACCCACTGCGCATGCGCGGGCGCTCTGGGCCCCCCCCCCACCCCCCACTGCGCATGCGCGGGCGCGCCTGCCGTCCCCCCCCACCCACTGCGCATGCGCGGTGCGCCGGCCGCCCCATCCCCCCCCCCCCACCCACTGCGCATGCGCCGGCAGGCTGGGGGGCCCCCCCCCCACCCCACTGCGCATGCGCGGGCGCTCTGGGCCCCCCCCACCCCCCACTGCGCATGCGCGGGCGCGCTGGCCGGGCCCCCACCCCACTGCGCATGCGCGGGAGGGCTGGACGGCCCCCCCCCACCCCCACTGCGCATGCGCGGGCGCTCTGGGCCCCCCCCCACCCCCCACTGCTCATGCGCGGGGGCGCCTGCCGTCCCCCCCACCCCCACTGCGCATGCGCGGGCGCTCTGGGCCCCCCCCCACCCCCCACTGCTCATGCGCGGGGGCGCCTGCCGGCCCCCCCACCACCACTGCGCATGCGCGGTGCGCCTGCCGGCCCCCCCCCTCCCCACTGCGCATGCGCGGGAGAGCTGGCCGGCCCCCCCCACCCCACTGCGCATGCGCGGCCGTGCTGGGCCCCCCCACCCCCCACTGCGCATGCGCGGGCGCGCCTGCCGTCCCCCCCGCCCCCCCCACCCCACTGCGCATGCGCGTTGCGCCGGCCGCCCCATCCCCCCCCACCCACTGCGCATGCGCCGGCAGGCTGGGGCCCCCCCCACCCCCCACTGCGCATGCGCGGGCGCGCTGGGCCCGTCCCTGTGCTGGCACTGCTGGGGCACCTGCAGTGCTGGCAGCACCTCTGGGACAAGAAGGACACGGAGGGGCTGCAGCGAGTCCAGGCAAGGGAACGGAGCTGGCAAGGGGCTGGAGAGTTCCTGAGAGAGCTGGGAAAGGGGCACAGCCTGCAGCAAAGGAGGCTCAGGTGGGACCTTGTGGCTCTGCACAAGCCCCTGACAGGAGGGGGCAGCCGGGGGGGTCGGGCTCTGCTCCCAGGGAACAGGGACAGGAGGAGAGGGAACGGCCTCAGGCTGGGCCAGGGGAGGCTCAGGGTGGAGATTGGGGAAATTCCTCCATGGAAAGGGCGCTCAGGCCTTGGCACAGCTGCCCAGGGAGGTTTGGAGTGCCCACCCCTGGGAGTGCTCCAACACCTGTGGCTGTGGCATGGACGGACGTGGTCAGCGGTGGCCGCGCTGGTGCTGGTTGCACTCAGTGATCTCCGAGGTCTTTTCCAACCTTGATTCCGCTCTCAAGGCAGCCCCACGGAGGAGCAGCACAAAAGGCACCCCCAGGCTGGGCCCCCCCTCCCACTGCGCATGCGCGGGCGCCCTGGCCGGGCCCCCACCCCACTGCGCATGCGCGGGCGCTCTGGGCCACCCCCCCCCACCCCCCACTGCGCATGCGCGGGCGCGCCTGCCGTCCCCCCCCACCCACTGCGCATGCGCGGGAGAGCTGGCCGGCCCCCCCACCCCCACTGCGCATGCGCGGTGCGCCTGCCGGCTCCCCACTCCCCACTGCGCATGCGCGGGCGCGCTGGCCAGCCCCCTACCCACTGCGCATGCGCGGGCGCTCTGGGCCCCCCCCCCACCCCCCACTGCGCATGCGCGGGCGCGCCTGCCGTCCCCCCCCACCCACTGCGCATGCGCGGTGCGCCGGCCGCCCCATCCCCCCCCCCCCACCCACTGCGCATGCGCCGGCAGGCTGGGGGGCCCCACCCCCACCCCACTGCGCATGCGCGGGCGCTCTGGGCCCCCCCCACCCCCCACTGCGCATGCGCGGGCGCGCTGGCCGGGCCCCCACCCCACTGCGCATGCGCGGGAGGGCTGGACGGCCCCCCCCCACCCCCACTGCGCATGCGCGGGCGCTCTGGGCCCCCCCCCACCCCCCACTGCTCATGCGCGGGGGCGCCTGCCGTCCCCCCCACCCCCACTGCGCATGCGCGGGCGCTCTGGGCCCCCCCCCACCCCCCACTGCTCATGCGCGGGGGCGCCTGCCGGCCCCCCCACCACCACTGCGCATGCGCGGTGCGCCTGCCGGCCCCCCCCCTCCCCACTGCGCATGCGCGGGAGAGCTGGCCGGCCCCCCCCACCCCCACTGCGCATGCGCGGCCGTGCTGGGCCCCCCCACCCCCCACTGCGCATGCGCGGGCGCGCCTGCCGTCCCCCCCGCCCCCCCCACCCCACTGCGCATGCGCGTTGCGCCGGCCGCCCCATCCCCCCCCACCCACTGCGCATGCGCCGGCAGGCTGGGGCCCCCCCCACCCCCCACTGCGCATGCGCGGGCGCGCTGGGCCCGTCCCTGTGCTGGCACTGCTGGGGCACCTGCAGTGCTGGCAGCACCTCTGGGACAAGAAGGACACGGAGGGGCTGCAGCGAGTCCAGGCAAGGGAACGGAGCTGGCAAGGGGCTGGAGAGTTCCTGAGAGAGCTGGGAAAGGGGCACAGCCTGCAGCAAAGGAGGCTCAGGCGGGACCTTGTGGCTCTGCACAAGCCCCTGACAGGAGGGGGCAGCCGGGGGGGTCGGGCTCTGCTCCCAGGGAACAGGGACAGGAGGAGAGGGAACGGCCTCAGGCTGGGCCAGGGGAGGCTCAGGGTGGAGATTGGGGAAATTCCTCCATGGAAAGGGCGCTCAGGCCTTGGCACAGCTGCCCAGGGAGGTTTGGAGTGCCCACCCCTGGGAGTGCTCCAACACCTGTGGCTGTGGCATGGACGGACGTGGTCAGCGGTGGCCGCGCTGGTGCTGGTTGCACTCAGTGATCTCCGAGGTCTTTTCCAACCTTGATTCCGCTCTCAAGGCAGCCCCACGGAGGAGCAGCACAAAAGGCACCCCCAGGCTGGGCCCCCCCTCCCACTGCGCATGCGCGGGCGCCCTGGCCGGGCCCCCACCCCACTGCGCATGCGCGGGCGCTCTGGGCCACCCCCCCCCACCCCCCACTGCGCATGCGCGGGCGCGCCTGCCGTCCCCCCCCACCCACTGCGCATGCGCGGGAGAGCTGGCCGGCCCCCCCACCCCCACTGCGCATGCGCGGTGCGCCTGCCGGCTCCCCACTCCCCACTGCGCATGCGCGGGCGCGCTGGCCAGCCCCCTACCCACTGCGCATGCGCGGGCGCTCTGGGCCCCCCCCCCCACCCCCCACTGCGCATGCGCGGGCGCGCCTGCCGTCCCCCCCCACCCACTGCGCATGCGCGGTGCGCCGGCCGCCCCATCCCCCCCCCCCCACCCACTGCGCATGCGCCGGCAGGCTGGGGGGCCCCCCCCCCACCCCACTGCGCATGCGCGGGCGCTCTGGGCCCCCCCCACCCCCCACTGCGCATGCGCGGGCGCGCTGGCCGGGCCCCCACCCCACTGCGCATGCGCGGGAGGGCTGGACGGCCCCCCCCCACCCCCACTGCGCATGCGCGGGCGCTCTGGGCCCCCCCCCACCCCCCACTGCTCATGCGCGGGGGCGCCTGCCGTCTCCCCCACCCCCACTGCGCATGCGCGGGCGCTCTGGGCCCCCCCCCACCCCCCACTGCTCATGCGCGGGGGCGCCTGCCGGCCCCCCCACCACCACTGCGCATGCGCGGTGCGCCTGCCGGCCCCCCCCCTCCCCACTGCGCATGCGCGGGAGAGCTGGCCGGCCCCCCCCACCCCCACTGCGCATGCGCGGCCGTGCTGGGCCCCCCCACCCCCCACTGCGCATGCGCGGGCGCGCCTGCCGTCCCCCCCGCCCCCCCCACCCCACTGCGCATGCGCGTTGCGCCGGCCGCCCCATCCCCCCCCACCCACTGCGCATGCGCCGGCAGGCTGGGGCCCCCCCCACCCCCCACTGCGCATGCGCGGGCGCGCTGGGCCCGTCCCTGTGCTGGCACTGCTGGGGCACCTGCAGTGCTGGCAGCACCTCTGGGACAAGAAGGACACGGAGGGGCTGCAGCGAGTCCAGGCAAGGGAACGGAGCTGGCAAGGGGCTGGAGAGTTCCTGAGAGAGCTGGGAAAGGGGCACAGCCTGCAGCAAAGGAGGCTCAGGTGGGACCTTGTGGCTCTGCACAAGCCCCTGACAGGAGGGGGCAGCCGGGGGGGTCGGGCTCTGCTCCCAGGGAACAGGGACAGGAGGAGAGGGAACGGCCTCAGGCTGGGCCAGGGGAGGCTCAGGGTGGAGATTGGGGAAATTCCTCCATGGAAAGGGCGCTCAGGCCTTGGCACAGCTGCCCAGGGAGGTTTGGAGTGCCCACCCCTGGGAGTGCTCCAACACCTGTGGCTGTGGCATGGACGGACGTGGTCAGCGGTGGCCGCGCTGGTGCTGGTTGCACTCAGTGATCTCCGAGGTCTTTTCCAACCTTGATTCCGCTCTCAAGGCAGCCCCACGGAGGAGCAGCACAAAAGGCACCCCCAGGCTGGGCCTCCCCTCCCACTGCGCATGCGCGGGCGCCCTGGCCGGGCCCCCACCCCACTGCGCATGCGCGGGCGCGCTGGCCCTACCCCCCCTCCCACTGCGCATGCGCGGGCGCGCTGGCCGGGTCCCCACCTCACTGCGCATGCGCGGGAGAGCTGGCCGGCCCCCCCACCCCCACTGCGCATGCGCGGTGCGCCTGCCGGCCCCCCCCTCCCCACTGCGCATGCGCGGGCGCCCTGGCCCGGCCCCCTACCCACTGCGCATGCGCGGGCGCTCTGGGCCCCCCCCACCCCCCACTGCGCATGCGCGGGCGCTCTGGGCCCCCCCCACCACCCACTGCGCATGCGCGGGCGCTCTGGGCCCCCCCCACCCCCCACTGCGCATGCGCGGGGGCGCCTGCCGTCCCCCCCACCCCCACTGCGCATGCTCGGTGCACCGGCCGCCCCATCCCCCCCCCCCCACCCACTGCGCATGCGCCGGCAGGCTGGGGCCCCCCCCAGCCCCCACTGCGCATGCGCGGGCGCGCTGGGCCCGTCCCTGTGCTGGCACTGCTGGGGCACCTGCAGTGCTGGCAGCACCTCTGGGACAAGAGGGACACGGAGGGGCTGCAGCGAGTCCAGGCAAGGGAACGGAGCTGGCAAGGGGCTGGAGAGTTCCTGAGAGAGCTGGGAAAGGGGCACAGCCTGCAGCAAAGGAGGCTCAGGCGGGACCTTGTGGCTCTGCACAAGCCCCTGACAGGAGGGGGCAGCCGGGGGGGTCGGGCTCTGCTCCCAGGGAACAGGGACAGGAGGAGAGGGAACGGCCTCAGGCTGGGCCAGGGGAGGCTCAGGGTGGAGATTGGGGAAATTCCTCCATGGAAAGTGCGCTCAGGCCTTGGCACAGCTGCCCAGGGAGGTTTGGAGTGCCCACCCCTGGGAGTGCTCCAACACCTGTGGCTGTGGCATGGACGGACGTGGTCAGCGGTGGCCGCGCTGGTGCTGGTTGCACTCAGTGATCTCCGAGGTCTTTTCCAACCTTGATTCCGCTCTCAAGGCAGCCCCACGGAGGAGCAGCACAAAAGGCACCCCCAGGCTGGGCCCCCCCCTCCCACTGCGCATGCGCGGGCGCCCTGGCCGGGCCCCCACCCCACTGCGCATGCGCGGGCACGCTGGCCCTACCCCCCCTCCCACTGCGCATGCGCGGGCGCGCTGGCCGGGTCCCCACCTCACTGCGCATGCGCGGGAGAGCTGGCCGGCCCCCCCACCCCCACTGCGCATGCGCGGTGCGCCTGCCGGCCCCCCCCTCCCCACTGCGCATGCGCGGGCGCCCTGGCCGGGCCCCCTACCCACTGCGCATGCGCGGGCACTCTGGGCCCCCCCCCACCCCCCCCCCCACCCCCCACTGCGCATGCGCGGGCGCGCCTGCCGTCCCCCCCACCCACTGCGCATGCGCGGTGCGCCGGCCGCCCCATCCCCCCCCCCCCCACCCACTGCGCATGCGCCGGCAGGCTGGGGCCCCCCCCACCCCCCACTGCGCATGCGCGGGCGCGCTGGGCCCGTCCCTGTGCTGGCACTGCTGGGGCACCTGCAGTGCTGGCAGCACCTCTGGGACAAGAGGGACACGGAGGGGCTGGAGCGAGTCCAGGCAAGGGAACGGAGCTGGCAAGGGGCTGGAGAGTTCCTGAGAGAGCTGGGAAAGGGGCACAGCCTGCAGCAAAGGAGGCTCAGGTGGGACCTTGTGGCTCTGCACAAGCCCCTGACAGGAGGGGGCAGCCGGGGGGGTCGGGCTCTGCTCCCAGGGAACAGGGACAGGAGGAGAGGGAACGGCCTCAGGCTGGGCCAGGGGAGGCTCAGGGTGGATATTGGGGAAATTCCTCCATGGAAAGGGCGCTCAGGCCTTGGCACAGCTGCCCAGGGAGGTTTGGAGTGCCCACCCCTGGGAGTGCTCCAACACCTGTGGCTGTGGCATGGACGGACGTGGTCAGCGGTGGCCGCGCTGGTGCTGGTTGCACTCAGTGATCTCCGAGGTCTTTTCCAACCTTGATTCCGCTCTCAAGGCAGCCCACGGAGGAGCAGCACAAAAGGCACCCCCAGGCTGGGCCCCCCCCTCCCACTGCGCATGCGCGGGCGCCCTGGCCGGGCCCCCACCCCACTGCGCATGCGCGGGCGCGCTGGCCCTACCCCCCCTCCACTGCGCATGCGCGGGCGCGCTGGTCGGGTCCCCACCTCACTGCGCATGCGCGGGAGAGCTGGCCGGCCCCCCCACCCCCACTGCGCATGCGCGGTGCGCCTGCCGGCCCCCCCCTCCCCACTGCGCATGCGCGGGCGCGCTGGCCAGCCCCCCACCACCACTGCGCATGCGCGGGCGCTCTGGGGCCCCCCCCCCCCCCCCACCCCCCACTGCGCATGCGCGGGCGCGCCTGCCCGTCCCCCCACCCACTGCGCATGCGCCGGCGCTCTGGGCCCCCCCCACCCCCCACTGCGCATGCGCGGTGCGCCGCTCGCCCCATCCCCCCCCCCACCACCTGCGCATGCGCCGGCAGGCTGCGGGCCCCCCCCCACCCCCCACTGCGCATGCGCGGGCGCGCTGGGCCCGTCCCTGTGCTGGCACTGCTGGGGCACCTGCAGTGTTGGCAGCACCTCTGGGACAAGAGGGACACGGAGGGGCTGCAGCGAGTCCAGGCAAGGGAACGGAGCTGGCAAGGGGCTGGAGAGTTCCTGAGAGAGCTGGGAAAGGGGGCACAGCCTGCAGCAAAGGAGGTTCAGGCGGGACCTTGTGGCTCTGCACAAGCCCCTGACAGGAGGGGGCAGCCGGGGGGGTCGGGCTCTGCTCCCAGGGAACAGGGACAGGAGGAGAGGGAACGGCCTCAGGCTGGGCCAGGGGAGGCTCAGGGTGGAGATTGGGGAAATTCCTCCATGGAAAGGGCGCTCAGGCCTTGGCACAGCTGCCCAGGGAGGTTTGGAGTGCCCACCCCTGGGAGTGCTCCAACACCTGTGGCTGTGGCATGGACGGACGTGGTCAGCGGTGGCCGCGCTGGTGCTGGTTGCACTCAGTGATCTCCGAGGTCTTTTCCAACCTTGATTCCGCTCTCAAGGCAGCCCCACGGAGGAGCAGCACAAAAGGCACCCCCAGGCTGGGCCCCCCCCTCCCACTGCGCATGCGCGGGCGCGCTGGCCGGGTCCCCACCCCACTGCGCATGCGCGGGAGAGCTGGGCGGCCCCCCACACCCCCACTGCGCATGCGCGGTGCGCCTGCCGGCCCCCCCCTCCACACTGCGCATGCGCGGGCGCGCTGGCCAGCCCCCTACCCACTGCGCATGCGCGGGCGCTCTGGGCCCCCCCCCCCCACCCCCACCCCCCACTGCGCATGCGCGGGCGCGCCTGCCGTCCCCCCCACCCACTGCGCATGCGCCGGCAGGCTGGGGGGCCCCCCCCCCACCCCGCTGCGCATGCGCGGGCGCTCTGGGCCCCCCCCACCCCCCACTGCGCATGCGCGGGCGCGCTGGCCGGGCCCCCACCCCACTGCGCATGCGCGGGAGGGCTGGACGGCCCCCCCCCACCCTGCGCATGCGCGGGCGCTCTGGGCCCCCCCCACCCCCCACTGCTCATGCGCGGGGGCGCCTGCCGTCCCCCCCACCCCCACTGCGCATGCGCGGTGCGCCGGCCGCCCCATCCCCCCCCCCCCCACCCACTGCGCATGCGCCGGCAGGCTGGGGCCCCCCCCACCCCCCACTGCGCATGCGCGGGCGCGCTGGGCCCGTCCCTGTGCTGGCACTGCTGGGGCACCTGCAGTGCTGGCAGCACCTCTGGGACAAGAAGGACACGGAGGGGCTGCAGCGAGTCCAGGCAAGGGAACGGAGCTGGCAAGGGGCTGGAGAGTTCCTGAGAGAGCTGGGAAAGGGGCACAGCCTGCAGCAAAGGAGGCTCAGGTGGGACCTTGTGGCTCTGCACAAGCCCCTGACAGGAGGGGGCAGCCGGGGGGGTCGGGCTCTGCTCCCAGGGAACAGGGACAGGAGGAGAGGGAACGGCCTCAGGCTGGGCCAGGGGAGGCTCAGGGTGGATATTGGGGAAATTCCTCCATGGAAAGGGCGCTCAGGCCTTGGCACAGCTGCCCAGGGAGGTTTGGAGTGCCCACCCCTGGGAGTGCTCCAACACCTGTGGCTGTGGCATGGACGGACGTGGTCAGCGGTGGCCGCGCTGGTGCTGGTTGCACTCAGTGATCTCCGAGGTCTTTTCCAACCTTGATTCCGCTCTCAAGGCAGCCCCACGGAGGAGCAGCACAAAAGGCACCCCCAGGCTGGGCCCCCCCCTCCCACTGCGCATGCGCGGGCGCCCTGGCCGGGCCCCCACCCCACTGCGCATGCGCGGGCGCGCTGGCCCTACCCCCCCCCTCCCACTGCGCATGCGCGGGCGCGCTGGCCGGGTCCCCACCTCACTGCGCATGCGCGGGAGAGCTGGCCGGCCCCCACCACCCCCACTGCGCATGCGCGGTGCGCCTGCCGGCCCCCCCCTCCCCACTGCGCATGCGCGGGCGCCCTGGCCGGGCCCCCTACCCACTGCGCATGCGCGGGCGCTCTGGGCCCCCCCCCCCCCCCCCCCCCCCACCCCCCACTGCGCATGCGCGGGCGAGCCTGCCGTACCCCCACCCACTGCGCATGCGCGGGAGAGCTGGCCGGCCCCCCCCACCCCCACTGCGCATGCGCGGTGCGCCTGCCGGCTCCCCACTCCCCACTGCGCATGCGCGGGCGCGCTGGCCGGCCCCCTACCCACTGCGCATGCGCGGGCGCTCTGGGCCCCCCCCCCCCCCCACCCCCCACTGCGCATGCGCGGGCGCGCCTGCCGTCCCCCCCCACCCACTGCGCATGCGCGGTGCGCCGGCCGCCCCATCCCCCCCCCCCCCCACCCACTGCGCATGCGCCGGCAGGCTGGGGGCCCCCCCCACCCCACTGCGCATGCGCGGGCGCTCTGGGCCCCCCCCACCCCCCACTGCGCATGCGCGGGCGCGCTGGCCGGGCCCCCACCCCACTGCGCATGCGCGGGAGGGCTGGACGGCCCCCCCCCACTCCCACTGCGCATGCGCGGGCGCTCTGGGCCCCCCCCACCCCCCACTGCGCATGCGCGGGCGCTCTGGGCCCCCCCCACCACCCACTGCGCATGCGCGGGCGCTCTGGGCCCCCCCCACCCCCCACTGCGCATGCGCGGGGGCGCCTGCCGTCCCCCCCACCCCCACTGCGCATGCGCGGTGCACCGGCCGCCCCATCCCCCCCCCCCCACCCACTGCGCATGCGCCGGCAGGCTGGGGCCCCCCCCACCCCCCACTGCGCATGCGCGGCCGTGCTGGGCCCGTCCCTGTGCTGGCACTGCTGGGGCACCTGCAGTGCTGGCAGCACCTCTGGGACAAGAGGGACACGGAGGGGCTGCAGCGAGTCCAGGCAAGGGAACGGAGCTGGCAAGGGGCTGGAGAGTTCCTGAGAGAGCTGGGAAAGGGGCACAGCCTGCAGCAAAGGAGGCTCAGGCGGGACCTTGTGGCTCTGCACAAGCCCCTGACAGGAGGGGGCAGCCGGGGGGGTCGGGCTCTGCTCCCAGGGAACAGGGACAGGAGGAGAGGGAACGGCCTCAGGCTGGGCCAGGGGAGGCTCAGGGTGGAGATTGGGGAAATTCCTCCATGGAAAGTGCGCTCAGGCCTTGGCACAGCTGCCCAGGGAGGTTTGGAGTGCCCACCCCTGGGAGTGCTCCAACACCTGTGGCTGTGGCATGGACGGACGTGGTCAGCGGTGGCCGCGCTGGTGCTGGTTGCACTCAGTGATCTCCGAGGTCTTTTCCAACCTTGATTCCGCTCTCAAGGCAGCCCCACGGAGGAGCAGCACAAAAGGCACCCCCAGGCTGGGCCCCCCCCTCCCACTGCGCATGCGCGGGCGCCCTGGCCGGGCCCCCACCCCACTGCGCATGCGCGGGCGCGCTGGCCCTACCCCCCCTCCCACTGCGCATGCGCGGGCGCGCTGGCCGGGTCCCCACCTCACTGCGCATGCGCGGGAGAGCTGGACGGCCCCCCCACCCCCACTGCGCATGCGCGGTGCGCCTGCCGGCCCCCCCCTCCCCACTGCGCATGCGCGGGCGCTCTGGGCCCCCCCCCCCCCCCCCCACCCCCCACTGCGCATGCGCGGGCGCGCTGGGCCCGTCCCTGTGCTGGCACTGCTGGGGCACCTGCAGTGCTGGCAGCACCTCTGGGACAAGAGGGACACGGAGGGGCTGCAGCGAGTCCAGGCAAGGGAACGGAGCTGGCAAGGGGCTGGAGAGTTCCTGAGAGAGCTGGGAAAGGGGCACAGCCTGCAGCAAAGGAGGCTCAGGCGGGACCTTGTGGCTCTGCACAAGCCCCTGACAGGAGGGGGCAGCCGGGGGGGTCGGGCTCTGCTCCCAGGGAACAGGGACAGGAGGAGAGGGAACGGCCTCAGGCTGGGCCAGGGGAGGCTCAGGGTGGAGATTGGGGAAATTCCTCCATGGAAAGGGCGCTCAGGCCTTGGCACAGCTGCCCAGGGAGGTTTGGAGTGCCCACCCCTGGGAGTGCTCCAACACCTGTGGCTGTGGCATGGACGGACGTGGCCAGCGCTGGCCGTGCTGGTGCTGGTTGCACTCAGTGATCTCCGAGGTCTTTTCCAACCTTGATTCCGCTCTCAAGGCAGCCCCACGGAGGAGCAGCACAAAAGGCACCCCCAGGCTGCGCCCCCCCCTCCCACTGCGCATGCGCGGGCGCCCTGGCCGGGCCCCCACCCCACTGCGCATGCGCGGGCGCGCTGGCCCTACCCCCCCTCCCACTGCGCATGCGCGGGCGCGCTGGCCGGGCCCCCACCCCACTGCGCATGCGCGGGAGAGCTGGCCGGCCCCCCCACCCCCACTGCGCATGCGCGGTGCGCCTGCCGGCTCCCCACTCCCCACTGCGCATGCGCGGGCGCGCTGGGCCCCCCCCCCCCCCACCCCCCACTGCGCATGCGCGGGCGCGCTGGCCCTACCCCCCCCCTCCCACTGCGCATGCGCGGGCGCGCTGGCCGGGCCCCCACCCCACTGCGCGGGCGCGGGCGCGCTGGCCGGCCCCCCCACCCCCACTGCGCATGCGCGGTGCGCCTGCCGGCTCCCCACTCCCCACTGCGCATGCGCGGGCGCGCTGGCCAGCCCCCACCCCACTGCGCATGCGCGGGCGCTCTGGGCCCCCCCCCCCACCCCCCACTGCGCATGCGCGGGCGCGCTGGCCCTACCCCCCCCTCCCACTGCGCATGCGCGGGCGCGCTGGCCGGGCCCCCACCCCACTGCGCGGGCGCGGGCGCGCTGGCCGGCCCCCCCACCACCACTGCGCATGCGCGGTGCGCCTGCCGGCCCCCCCCCTCCCCACTGCGCATGCGCGGGAGAGCTGGCCGGCCCCCCCACCCCCACTGCGCATGCGCGGCCGTGCTGGGCCCCCCCACCCCCCACTGCGCATGCGCGGGCGCGCCTGCCGTCCCCCCCGCCCCCCCCACCCCACTGCGCATGCGCGTTGCGCCGGCCGCCCCATTCCCCCCCCCCCACCCACTGCGCATGCGCCGGCAGGCTGGGGCCCCCCCCACCCCCCACTGCGCATGCGCGGGCGCGCTGGGCCCGTCCCTGTGCTGGCACTGCTGGGGCACCTGCAGTGCTGGCAGCACCTCTGGGACAAGAAGGACACGGAGGGGCTGCAGCGAGTCCAGGCAAGGGAACGGAGCTGGCAAGGGGCTGGAGAGTTCCTGAGAGAGCTGGGAAAGGGGCACAGCCTGCAGCAAAGGAGGCTCAGGTGGGACCTTGTGGCTCTGCACAAGCCCCTGACAGGAGGGGGCAGCCGGGGGGGTCGGGCTCTGCTCCCAGGGAACAGGGACAGGAGGAGAGGGAACGGCCTCAGGCTGGGCCAGGGGAGGCTCAGGGTGGATATTGGGGAAATTCCTCCATGGAAAGGGCGCTCAGGCCTTGGCACAGCTGCCCAGGGAGGTTTGGAGTGCCCACCCCTGGGAGTGCTCCAACACCTGTGGCTGTGGCATGGACGGACGTGGTCAGCGGTGGCCGCGCTGGTGCTGGTTGCACTCAGTGATCTCCGAGGTCTTTTCCAACCTTGATTCCGCTCTCAAGGCAGCCCCACGGAGGAGCAGCACAAAAGGCACCCCCAGGCTGGGCCCCCCCCTCCCACTGCGCATGCGCGGGCGCCCTGGCCGGGCCCCCACCCCACTGCGCATGCGCGGGCGCGCTGGCCGGGTCCCCACCCCACTGCGCATGCGCGGGAGAGCTGGCCGGCCCCCCCACCCCCACTGCGCATGCGCGGTGCGCCTGCCGGCCCCCCCTCCACACTGCGCATGCGCGGGCGCGCTGGCCAGCCCCCTACCCACTGCGCATGCGCGGGCGCTCTGGGCCACCCCCCCCCACCCCCCACTGCGCATGCGCGGGCGCGCCTGCCGTCCCCCCCCACCCACTGCGCATGCGCGGGAGAGCTGGCCGGCCCCCCCACCCCCACTGCGCATGCGCGGTGCGCCTGCCGGCTCCCCACTCCCCACTGCGCATGCGCGGGCGCGCTGGCCAGCCCCCACCCCACTGCGCATGCGCGGGAGGGCTGGACGGCCCCCCCCCACCCCCACTGCGCATGCGCGGGCGCTCTGGGCCCCCCCCCCCCACCCCCACCCCCCACTGCGCATGCGCGGGCGCGCCTGCCGTCCCCCCCACCCACTGCGCATGCGCGGTGCGCCGGCCGCCCCATCCCCCCCCCCCACCCACTGCGCATGCGCCGGCAGGCTGGGGCCCCCCCCACCCCCCACTGCGCATGCGCGGGCGCGCTGGGCCCGTCCCTGTGCTGGCACTGCTGGGGCACCTGCAGTGCTGGCAGCACCTCTGGGACAAGAGGGACACGGAGGGGCTGCAGCGAGTCCAGGCAAGGGAACGGAGCTGGCAAGGGGCTGGAGAGTTCCTGAGAGAGCTGGGAAAGGGGCACAGCCTGCAGCAAAGGAGGCTCAGGCGGGACCTTGTGGCTCTGCACAAGCCCCTGACAGGAGGGGGCAGCCGGGGGGGTCGGGCTCTGCTCCCAGGGAACAGGGACAGGAGGAGAGGGAACGGCCTCAGGCTGGGCCAGGGGAGGCTCAGGGTGGAGATTGGGGAAATTCCTCCATGGAAAGGGCGCTCAGGCCTTGGCACAGCTGCCCAGGGAGGTTTGGAGTGCCCACCCCTGGGAGTGCTCCAACACCTGTGGCTGTGGCATGGACGGACGTGGTCAGCGCTGGCCGTGCTGGTGCTGGTTGCACTCAGTGATCTCCGAGGTCTTTTCCAACCTTGATTCCGCTCTCAAGGCAGCCCCACGGAGGAGCAGCACAAAAGGCACCCCCAGGGTGCGCCCCCCCTCCCACTGCGCATGCGCGGGCGCCCTGGCCGGGCCCCCACCCCACTGCGCATGCGCGGGCGCGCTGCCCCTACCCCCCCTCCCACTGCGCATGCGCGGGCGCGCTGGCCGGGCCCCCACCCCACTGCGCATGCGCGGGAGATCTGGCCGGCCCCCCCACCCCCACTGCGCATGCGCGGTGCGCCTGCCGGCTCCCCACTCCCCACTGCGCATGCGCGGGCGCGCTGGCCAGCCCCCACCCCACTGCGCATGCGCGGGCGCTCTGGGCCCCCCCCCCCACCCCCCACTGCGCATGCGCGGGCGCGCTGGCCCTACCCCCCCCCCTCCCACTGCGCATGCGCGGGCGCGCTGGCCGGGCCCCCACCCCACTGCGCGGGCGCGGGCGCGCTGGCCGGCCCCCCCACCCCCACTGCGCATGCGCGGTGCGCCTGCCGGCCCCCCCCCTCCCCACTGCGCATGCGCGGGAGAGCTGGCCGGCCCCCCCCCCACCCCCACTGCGCATGCGCGGCCGTGCTGGGCCCCCCCACCCCCCACTGCGCATGCGCGTTGCGCCGGCCGCCCCATTCCCCCCCACCCACTGCGCATGCGCCGGCAGGCTGGGGCCCCCCCCACCCCCCACTGCGCATGCGCGGGCGCGCTGGGCCCGTCCCTGTGCTGGCACTGCTGGGGCACCTGCAGTGCTGGCAGCACCTCTGGGACAAGAAGGACACGGAGGGGCTGCAGCGAGTCCAGGCAAGGGAACGGAGCTGGCAAGGGGCTGGAGAGTTCCTGAGAGAGCTGGGAAAGGGGCACAGCCTGCAGCAAAGGAGGCTCAGGTGGGACCTTTTGGCCTCTGCACAAGCCCCTGACAGGAGGGGGCAGCCGGGGGGTTCGGGCTCTGCTCCCAGGGAACAGGGACAGGAGGAGAGGGAACGGCCTCAGGCTGGGCCAGGGGAGGCTCAGGGTGGAGATTGGGGAAATTCCTCCATGGAAAGGGCGCTCAGGCCTTGGCACAGCTGCCCAGGGAGGTTTGGAGTGCCCACCCCTGGGAGTGCTCCAACACCTGTGGCTGTGGCATGGACGGACGTGGTCAGCGGTGGCCGCGCTGGTGCTGGTTGCACTCAGTGATCTCCGAGGTCTTTTCCAACCTTGATTCCGCTCTCAAGGCAGCCCCACGGAGGAGCAGCACAAAAGGCACCCCCAGGCTGGGCCCCCCCTCCCACTGCGCATGCGCGGGCGCCCTGGCCGGGCCCCCACCCCACTGCGCATGCGCGGGCGCGCTGGCCGGGTCCCCACCCCACTGCGCATGCGCGGGAGAGCTGGCCGGCCCCCCCACCCCCACTGCGCATGCGCGGTGTGCCTGCCGGCTCCCCACTCCCCACTGCGCATGCGCGGGCGCGCTGGCCAGCCCCCTACCCACTGCGCATGCGCGGGCGCTCGGGCCCCCCCCCCCCCCACCCCCCACTGCGCATGCGCGGGCGCGCCTGCCGTCCCCCCCCACCCACTGCGCATGCGCGGTGCGCCGGCCGCCCCATCCCACCCCCCCCACCCACTGCGCATGCGCCGGCAGGCTGGGGGGCCCCCCCCACCCCCCACTGCGCATGCGCGGGCGCTCTGGGCCCCCCCCCCCCCACCCACTGCGCATGCGCGGGCGCGCTGGCCGGGCCCCCACCCCACTGCGCATGCGCGGGGAGGGCTGGACGGCCCCCCCCCACCCCACTGCGCATGCGCGGGCGCTCTGGGCCCCCCCCACCCCCCACTGCGCATGCGCGGGAACGCCTGCCGTCCCCCCCACCCCCACTGCGCATGCGCGGTGCGCCGGCCGCCCCATCCCCCCCCCCCCACCCACTTGCGCATGCGCCGGCAGGCTGGGGCCCCCCCCACCCCGACTGCGCATGCGCGGGCGCGCTGGGCCCGTCCCTGTGCTGGCACTGCTGGGGCACCTGCAGTGCTGGCAGCACCTCTGGGACAAGAGGGACACGGAGGGGCTGCAGCGAGTCCAGGCAAGGGAACGGAGCTGGCAAGGGGCTGGAGAGTTCCTGAGAGAGCTGGGAAAGGGGCACAGCCTGCAGCAAAGGAGGCTCAGGCGGGACCTTGTGGCTCTGCACAAGCCCCTGACAGGGAGGGAGCAGCCGGGGGGGTCGGGCTCTGCTCCCAGGGAACAGGGACAGGAGGAGAGGGAACGGCCTCAGGCTGGGCCAGGGGAGGCTCAGGGTGGATATTGGGGAAATTCCTCCATGGAAAGGGCGCTCAGGCCTTGGCACAGCTGCCCAGGGAGGTTTGGAGTGCCCACCCCTGGGAGTGCTCCAACACCTGTGGCTGTGGCATGGACGGACGTGGTCAGCGGTGGCCGCGCTGGTGCTGGTTGCACTCAGTGATCTCCGAGGTCTTTTCCAACCTTGATTCCGCTCTCAAGGCAGCCCCACGGAGGAGCAGCACAAAAGGCACCCCCAGGCTGGGCCCCCCCCTCCCACTGCGCATGCGCGGGCGCCCTGGCCGGGCCCCCACCCCACTGCGCATGCGCGGGCGCGCTGGCCCTACCCCCCCTCCCACTGCGCATGCGCGGGCGCGCTGGCCGGGCCCCCACCCCACTGCGCATGCGCGGGAGAGCTGGCCGGCCCCCCCCACCCCCACTGCGCATGCGCGGGCGCGCTGGCCGGGCCCCCACCCCACTGCGCATGCGCGGGAGGGCTGGACGGCCCCCCCCCCACCCCCACTGCGCATGCGCGGCGCGCGCTGGGCCCCCCCCCCACCCCCCACTGCGCATGCGCGGGGGCGCCTGCCGTCCCCCCCACCCCACTGCGCATGCGCGGTGCGCCGGCCGCCCCATCCCCCCCCCCCCACCCACTGCGCATGCGCCGGCAGGCTGGGCCCCCCCCCACCCCCCACTGCGCATGCGCGGGCGCGCTGGGCCCGTCCCTGTGCTGGCACTGCTGGGGCACCTGCAGTGCTGGCAGCACCTCTGGGACAAGAGGGACACGGAGGGGCTGCAGCGAGTCCAGGCAAGGGAACGGAGCTGGCAAGGGCTGGAGAGTTCCGGAGAGAGCTGGGAAAGGGGCACAGCCTGCAGCAAAGGAGGCTCAGGCGGGACCTTGTGGCTCTGCACAAGCCCCTGACAGGAGGCGGCAGCCGGGGGGGTCGGGCTCTGCTCCCAGGGAACAGGGACAGGAGGAGAGGGAACGGCCTCAGGCTGGGCCAGGGGAGGCTCAGGGTGGAGATTGGGGAAATTCCTCCATGGAAAGGGCGCTCAGGCCTTGGCACAGCTGCCCAGGGAGGTTTGGAGTGCCCACCCCTGGGAGTGCTCCAACACCTGTGGCTGTGGCATGGACGGACGTGGTCAGCGGTGGCCGCGCTGGTGCTGGTTGCACTCAGTGATCTCCGAGGTCTTTCCAACCTTGATTCCGCTCTCAAGGCAGCCCACGGAGGAGCAGCACAAAAGGCACCCCCAGGCTGGGCCCCCCCCTCCCACTGCGCATGCGCGGGCGCCCTGGCCGGGCCCCCACCCCACTGCGCATGCGCGGGCGCGCTGGCCGGGTCCCCACCCCACTGCGCATGCGCGGGAGAGCTGGCCGGCCCCCCCACCCCCACTGCGCATGCGCGGTGCGCCTGCCGGCCCCCCCCCTCCACACTGCGCATGCGCGGGCGCGCTGGCCAGCCCCCTACCCACTGCGCATGCGCGGGCGCTCTGGGCCACCCCCCCCCCACCCCCCACTGCGCATGCGCGGGCGCGCCTGCCGTCCCCCCCACCCACTGCGCATGCGCGGGAGAGCTGGCCGGCCCCCCCCCCCCCCCACTGCGCATGCGCGGTGCGCCTGCCGGCTCCCCACTCCCCACTGCGCATGCGCGGGCGCGCTGGCCAGCCCCCTACCCACTGCGCATGCGCGGGCGCTCTGGGCCCCCCCCCCCCCACCCCCCACTGCGCATGCGCGGGCGCGCCTGCCGTCCCCCCCCACCCACTGCGCATGCGCGGTGCGCCGGCCGCCCCATCCCCCCCCCCCCCACCCACTGCGCATGCGCCGGCAGGCTGGGGGCCCCCCCCACCCCACCGCGCATGCGCGGGCGCTCTGGGCCCCCCCCCCACCCCCCACTGCGCATGCGCGGGCGCGCTGGCCGGGCCCCCACCCCACTGCGCATGCGCGGGAGGGCTGGACGGCCCCCCCCCCACCCCCACTGCGCATGCGCGGGCTCTCTGGGCCCCCCCACCCCCCACTGCGCATGCGCGGGCGCGCTGGCCCTACCCCCCCCCCTCCCACTGCGCATGCGCGGGCGCGCTGGCCGGGCCCACACCCCACTGCGCGGCGCGCGGGCGCGCTGGCCGGCCCCCCCACCCCCACTTCGCATGCGCGGTGCGCCTGCCGGCCCCCCCCCCTCCCCACTGCGCATGCGCGGGAGAGCTGGCCGGCCCCCCCCACCCCACTGCGCATGCGCGGCCGTGCTGGGCCCCCCCCCCCCTCCCCACTGCGCATGCGCGGGCGCGCTGGCCAGCCCCCTACCCACTGCGCATGCGCGGGCGCTCTGGGGCCCCCCCCCCCCCCCCACCCCCCACTGCGCATGCGCGGACGCGCTGGCCGTCCCCCCCGCCCCCCCCCCACCCCACTGCGCATGCGCGGGCGCGCTGGCCGGGCCCCCACCCCACTGCGCATGCGCGGGAGAGCTGGCCGGCCCCCCCCACACCCACTGCGCATGCGCGGGCGCGCTGGCCGGGCCCCCACCCCATTGCGCATGCGCGGGAGGGCTGGACGGCCCCCCCCCCACCCCCACTGCGCATGCGCGGGCGCTCTGGGCCCCCCCCACCCCCCACTGCGCATGCGCGGGGGCGCCTGCCGTCCCCCCCACCCCACTGCGCATGCGCGGGCGCGCTGGCCAGCCCCCTACCCACTGCGCATGCGCGGGCGGTCTGGGCCCCCCCCACCCCCACCCCCACTGCGCATGCGCGGGCGCGCCTGCCGTCCCCCCCCACCACTGCGCATGCGCGGTGCGCCGGCCGCCCCATCCCCCCCCCCCCCACCCACTGCGCATGCGCCGGCAGGCTGGGGGGCCCCCCCCCACCCCCCACTGCGCATGCGCGGGCGCGCTGGCCGGGCCCCCACCCCACTGCGCATGCGCGGGAGGGCTGGACGGCCCCCCCCCACCCCCACTGCGCATGCGCGGGCGCTCTGGGCCCCCCCCACCCCCCCACTGCGCATGCGCGGTGCGCCGGCCGCCCCATCCCCCCCCCCCCACCCACTGCGCATGCGCCGGCAGGCTGGGGCCCCCCCCACCCCACACTGCGCATGCGCGGGCGCGCTGGCCAGCCCCCTACCCACTGCGCATGCGCGGGCGCTCTGGGCCCCCCCCCCACCCCCCACTGCGCATGCGCGGGCGCGCTGGCCCTACCCCCCCCCCTCCCCACTGCGCAGGCGCGGGAGAGCTGGCCGACCCCCCCACCCCCACTGCGCATGCGCGGCCGTGCTGGGCCCCCCCCACCCCCCACTGCGCATGCGCGGGCGCGCCTGCCGTCCCCCCCGCCCCCCCCACCCCACTGCGCATGCGCGTTGCGCCGGCCGCCCCATTCCCCCCCACCCACTGCGCATGCGCCGGCAGGCTGGGGCCCCCCCCACCCCCCACTGCGCATGCGCGGGCGCGCTGGGGCCCGTCCCTGTGCTGGCACTGCTGGGGCACCTGCAGTGCTGGCAGCACCTCTGGGACAAGAAGGACACGGAGGGGCTGCAGCGAGTCCAGGCAAGGGAACGGAGCTGGCAAGGGGCTGGAGAGTTCCTGAGAGAGCTGGGAAAGGGGCACAGCCTGCAGCAGAGGCTCAGGTGGGACCTTGTGGCTCTGCACAAGCCCCTGACAGGAGGGAGCAGCCGGGGGGGTCGGGCTCTGCTCCCAGGGAACAGGGACAGGAGGAGAGGGAACGGCCTCAGGCTGGGCCAGGGGAGGCTCAGGGTGGATATTGGGGAAATTCCTCCATGGAAAGGGCGCTCAGGCCTTGGCACAGCTGCCCAGGGAGGTTTGGAGTGCCCACCCCTGGGAGTGCTCCAACACCTGTGGCTGTGGCATGGACGGACGTGGTCAGCGCTGGCCACGCTGGTGCTGGTTGCACTCAGTGATCTCCGAGGTCTTTTCCAACCTTGATTCCGCTCTCAAGGCAGCCCCACGGAGGAGCAGCACAAAAGGCACCCCCAGGCTGCGCCCCCCCCTCCCACTGCGCATGCGCGGGCGCGCTGGCCGGGTCCCCACCTAACTGCGCATGCGCGGGAGAGCTGGCCGGCCCCCCCACCCCCACTGCGCATGCGCGGTGCGCCTGCCGGCCCCCCCCTCCCCACTGCGCATGCGCGGGCGCGCTGGCCAGCCCCCTACCCACTGCGCATGCGCGGGCGCTCTGGGCCCCCCCCCCCCCCCCCACCCCCGACTGCGCATGCGCGGGCGCGCTGGGCCCGTCCCTGTGCTGGCACTGCTGGGGCACCTGCAGTGCTGGCAGCACCTCTGGGACAAGAGGGACACGGAGGGGCTGGAGCGAGTCCAGGCAAGGGAACGGAGCTGGCAAGGGGCTGGAGAGTTCCTGAGAGAGCTGGGAAAGGGGCACAGCCTGCAGCAAAGGAGGCTCAGGCGGGACCTTGTGGCTCTGCACAAGCCCCTGACAGGAGGGAGCAGCCGGGGGGGTCGGGCTCTGCTCCCAGGGAACAGGGACAGGAGGAGAGGGAACGGCCTCAGGCTGGGCCAGGGGAGGCTCAGGGTGGAGATTGGGGAAATTCCTCCATGGAAAGGGCGCTCAGGCCTTGGCACAGCTGCCCAGGGAGGTTTGGAGTGCCCACCCCTGGGAGTGCTCCAACACCTGTGGCTGTGGCATGGACGGACGTGGTCAGCGCTGGCCACGCTGGTGCTGGTTGCACTCAGTGATCTCCGAGGTCTTTTCCAACCTTGATTCCGCTCTCAAGGCAGCCCCACGGAGGAGCAGCACAAAAGGCACCCCCAGGCTGCGCCCCCCCCTCCCACTGCGCATGCGCGGGCGCCCTGGCCGGGCCCCCACCCCACTGCGCATGCGCGGGCGCGCTGGCCCTACCCCCCCTCCCACTGCGCATGCGCGGGCGCGCTGGCCGGGCCCCCACCCCACTGCGCATGCGCGGGAGAGCTGGCCGGCCCCCCCCACACCCACTGCGCATGCGCGGGCGCGCTGGCCGGGCCCCCACCCCACTGCGCATGCGCGGGAGGGCTGGACGGCCCCCCCCCACCCCCACTGCGCATGCGCGGGCGCTCTGGGCCCCCCCCACCCCCCACTGCGCATGCGCGGGGGCGCCTGCCGTCCCCCCCACCCCACTGCGCATGCGCGGTGCGCCGGCCGCCCCATTCCCCCCCCCCCCCACCCACTGCGCATGCGCCGGCAGGCTGGGGCCCCCCCCACCCCCCACTGCGCATGCGCGGGCGCGCTGGGCCCGTCCCTGTGCTGGCACTGCTGGGGCACCTGCAGTGCTGGCAGCACCTCTGGGACAAGAGGGACACGGAGGGGCTGCAGCGAGTCCAGGCAAGGGAACGGAGCTGGCAAGGGGCTGGAGAGTTCCTGAGAGAGCTGGGAAAGGGGCACAGCCTGCAGCAAAGGAGGCTCAGGCGGGACCTTGTGGCTCTGCACAAGCCCCTGACAGGAGGCGGCAGCCGGGGGGGTCGGGCTCTGCTCCCAGGGAACAGGGACAGGAGGAGAGGGAACGGCCTCAGGCTGGGCCAGGGGAGGCTCAGGGTGGAGATTGGGGAAATTCCTCCATGGAAAGGGCGCTCAGGCCTTGGCACAGCTGCCCAGGGAGGTTTGGAGTGCCCACCCCTGGGAGTGCTCCAACACCTGTGGCTGTGGCATGGACGGACGTGGTCAGCGGTGGCCGCGCTGGTGCTGGTTGCACTCAGTGATCTCCGAGGTCTTTTCCAACCTTGATTCCGCTCTCAAGGCAGCCCCACGGAGGAGCAGCACAAAAGGCACCCCCAGGCTGGGCCCCCCCCTCCCACTGCGCATGCGCGGGCGCCCTGGCCGGGCCCCCACCCCACTGCGCATGCGCGGGCGCGCTGGCCGGGTCCCCACCCCACTGCGCATGCGCGGGAGAGCTGGCCGGCCCCCCCACCCCCACTGCGCATGCGCGGTGCGCCTGCCGGCTCCCCACTCCCCACTGCGCATGCGCGGGCGCGCTGGCCAGCCCCCTACCCACTGCGCATGCGCGGGCGCTCTGGGCCACCCCCACCCCCACCCACCACTGCGCATGCGCGGGCGCGCCTGCCGTCCCCCCCACCCACTGCGCATGCGCGGGAGAGCTGGCCGGCCCCCCCACGCCCACTGCGCATGCGCGGTGCGCCTGCCGGCCCCCCACTCCGCACTGCGCATGCGCGGGCGCGCTGGCCAGCCCCCACCCCACTGCGCATGCGCGGGCGCTCTGGGCCCTCCCCACCCCCCACTGCGCATGCGCGGGGGCGCCTGCCGTCCCCCCCACCCACTGCGCATGCGCGGTGCGCCGGCCGCCCCATCCCCCCCCCCCACCCACTGCGCATGCGCGGGCAGGCTGGGGCCCCCCCCACCCCACACTGCGCATGCGCGGGCGCGCTGGGCCCGTCCCTGTGCTGGCACTGCTGGGGCACCTGCAGTGCTGGCAGCACCTCTGGGACAAGAGGGACACGGAGGGGCTGCAGCGAGTCCAGGCAAGGGAACGGAGCTGGCAAGGGGCTGGAGAGTTCCTGAGAGAGCTGGGAAAGGGGCACAGCCTGCAGCAAAGGAGGCTCAGGCGGGACCTTGTGGCTCTGCACAAGCCCCTGACAGGAGGCGGCAGCCGGGGGGGTCGGGCTCTGCTCCCAGGGAACAGGGACAGGAGGAGAGGGAACGGCCTCAGGCTGGGCCAGGGGAGGCTCAGGGTGGATATTGGGGAAATTCCTCCATGGAAAGGGCGCTCAGGCCTTGGCACAGCTGCCCAGGGAGGTTTGGAGTGCCCACCCCTGGGAGTGCTCCAACACCTGTGGCTGTGGCATGGACGGACGTGGTCAGCGGTGGCCGCGCTGGTGCTGGTTGCACTCAGTGATCTCCGAGGTCTTTTCCAACCTTGATTCCGCTCTCAAGGCAGCCCCACGGAGGAGCAGCACAAAAGGCACCCCCAGGCTGCGCCCCCCCCTCCCACTGCGCATGCGCGGGCGCCCTGGCCGGGCCCCCACCCCACTGCGCATGCGCGGGCGCGCTGGCCCTACCCCCCCCTCCCACTGCGCATGCGCGGGCGCGCTGGCCGGGTCCCCACCTCACTGCGCATGCGCGGGAGAGCTGGCCGGCCCCCCCACCCCCACTGCGCATGCGCGGTGCGCCTGCCGGCCCCCCCCTCCCCACCGCGCATGCGCGGGCGCGCTGGCCAGCCCCCTACCCACTGCGCATGCGCGGGAGAGCTGGCCGGCCCCCCCCACCCCCACTGCGCATGCGCGGTGCGCCTGCCGGCCCCCCCCCCTCCCCACTGCGCATGCGCGGGCGCGCTGGCCAGCCCCCTACCCACTGCGCATGCGCGGGCGCTCTGGGCCCCCCCCCACCCCCCACTGCGCATGCGCGGGCGCGCCTGCCGTCCCCCCCACCCACTGCGCATGCGCGGTGCGCCGGCCGCCCCATTTCCCCCCCCCCCACCCACTGCGCATGCGCCGGCAGGCTGGGGCCCCCTCACCCCCCACTGCGCATGCGCGGGCGCGCTGGGCCCATCCCTGTGCTGGCACTGCTGGGGCACCTGCAGTGCTGGCAGCACCTCTGGGACAAGAGGGACACGGAGGGGCTGGAGCGAGTCCAGGCAAGGGAACGGAGCTGGCAAGGGGCTGGAGAGTTCCTGAGAGAGCTGGGAAAGGGGCACAGCCTGCAGCAAAGGAGGCTCAGGCGGGACCTTGTGGCTCTGCACAAGCCCCTGACAGGAGGGGGCAGCCGGGGGGGTCGGGCTCTGCTCCCAGGGAACAGGGACAGGAGGAGAGGGAACGGCCTCAGGCTGGGCCAGGGGAGGCTCAGGGTGGAGATTGGGGAAATTCCTCCATGGAAAGGGCGCTCAGGCCTTGGCACAGCTGCCCAGGGAGGTTTGGAGTGCCCACCCCTGGGAGTGCTCCAACACCTGTGGCTGTGGCATGGACGGACGTGGTCAGCGGTGGCCGCGCTGGTGCTGGTTGCACTCAGTGATCTCCGAGGTCTTTTCCAACCTTGATTCCGCTCTCAAGGCAGCCCCACGGAGGAGCAGCACAAAAGGCACCCCCAGGCTGGGCCCCCCCTCCCACTGCGCATGCGCGGGCGCCCTGGCCGGGCCCCCACCCCACTGCGCATGCGCGGGCGCGCTGGCCGGGTCCCCACCCCACTGCGCATGCGCGGGAGAGCTGGCCGGCCCCCCCACCCCCACTGCGCATGCGCGGTGCGCCTGCCGGCTCCCCACTCCCCACTGCGCATGCGCGGGCGCGCTGGCCAGCCCCCACCCCACTGCGCATGCGCGGGCGCTCTGGGCCCCCCCCCCCCCACCCCCCACTGCGCATGCGCGGGCGCGCTGGCCCTACCCCCCCCCCTCCCACTGCGCATGCGCGGGCGCGCTGGCCGGGCCCCCACCCCACTGCGCGGGCGCGGGCGCGCTGGCCGGCCCCCCCACCCCCACTGCGCATGCGCGGTGCGCCTGCCGGCCCCCCCCGTCCCCACTGCGCATGCGCGGGAGAGCTGGCCGGCCCCCCCCACCCCCACTGCGCATGCGCGGCCGTGCTGGGCCCCCGCACCCCCCACTGCGCATGCGCGGGCGCCCTGGCCGGGCCCCCACCCCACTGCGCATGCGCGGGCGCGCTGGCCCTACCCCCCCTCCCACTGCGCATGCGCGGGCGCGCTGGCCGGGCCCCCACCCCACTGCGCATGCGCGGGAGAGCTGGCCGGCTCCCCCCACCCCCACTGCGCATGCGCGGTGCGCCTGCCGGCCCCCCCCCTCCCCACTGCGCATGCGCGGGAGAGCTGGCCGGCCCCCCACCCCCACTGCGCATGCGCGGGCGCTCTGGGCCCCCCCACCCCCCACTGCGCATGCGCGGGCGCGCCTGCCGTCCCCCCCGCCCCCCCCACCCCACTGCGCATGCGCGGTGCGCCGGCCGCCCCATTCCCCCCCACCCACTGCGCATGCGCCGGCAGGCTGGGGCCCCCCCCACCCCCGACTGCGCATGCGCGGGCGCGCTGGGCCCTTCCCTGTGCTGGCACTGCTGGGGCACCTGCAGTGCTGGCAGCACCTCTGGGACAAGAGGGACACGGAGGGGCTGGAGCGAGTCCAGGCAAGGGAACGGAGCTGGCAAGGGGCTGGAGAGTTCCTGAGAGAGCTGGGAAAGGGGCACAGCCTGCAGCAAAGGAGGCTCAGGCGGGACCTTGTGGCTCTGCACAAGCCCCTGACAGGAGGGGGCAGCCGGGGGGGTCGGGCTCTGCTCCCAGGGAACAGGGACAGGAGGAGAGGGAACGGCCTCAGGCTGGGCCAGGGGAGGCTCAGGGTGGAGATTGGGGAAATTCCTCCATGGAAAGGGCGCTCAGGCCTTGGCACAGCTGCCCAGGGAGGTTTGGAGTGCCCACCCCTGGGAGTGCTCCAACACCTGTGGCTGTGGCATGGACGGACGTGGTCAGCGGTGGCCGCGCTGGTGCTGGTTGCACTCAGTGATCTCCGAGGTCTTTTCCAACCTTGATTCCGCTCTCAAGGCAGCCCCACGGAGGAGCAGCACAAAAGGCACCCCCAGGCTGGGCCCCCCCTCCCACTGCGCATGCGCGGGCGCCCTGGCCGGGCCCCCACCCCACTGCGCATGCGCGGGCGCGCTGGCCGGGTCCCCACCCCACTGCGCATGCGCGGGAGAGCTGGCCGGCCCCCCCACCCCCACTGCGCATGCGCGGTGCGCCTGCCGGCTCCCCACTCCCCACTGCGCATGCGCGGGCGCGCTGGCCAGCCCCCACCCCACTGCGCATGCGCGGGCGCTCTGGGCCCCCCCCCCCCCACCCCCCACTGCGCATGCGCGGGCGCGCTGGCCCTACCCCCCCCCCTCCCACTGCGCATGCGCGGGCGCGCTGGCCGGGCCCCCACCCCACTGCGCGGGCGCGGGCGCGCTGGCCGGCCCCCCCACCCCCACTGCGCATGCGCGGTGCGCCTGCCGGCCCCCCCCCTCCCCACTGCGCATGCGCGGGAGAGCTGGCCGGCCCCCCCCACCCCCACTGCGCATGCGCGGCCGTGCTGGGCCCCGCCACCCCCCACTGCGCATGCGCGGGCGCCCTGGCCGGGCCCCCACCCCACTGCGCATGCGCGGGCGCGCTGGCCCTACCCCCCCTCCCACTGCGCATGCGCGGGCGCGCTGGCCGGGCCCCCACCCCACTGCGCATGCGCGGGAGAGCTGGCCGGCTCCCCCCACCCCCACTGCGCATGCGCGGTGCGCCTGCCGGCCCCCCCCCTCCCCACTGCGCATGCGCGGGAGAGCTGGCCGGCCCCCCACCCCCACTGCGCATGCGCGGGCGCTCTGGGCCCCCCCACCCCCCACTGCGCATGCGCGGGCGCGCCTGCCGTCCCCCCCGCCCCCCCCACCCCACTGCGCATGCGCGGTGCGCCGGCCGCCCCATTCCCCCCCACCCACTGCGCATGCGCCGGCAGGCTGGGGCCCCCCCCACCCCCGACTGCGCATGCGCGGGCGCGCTGGGCCCTTCCCTGTGCTGGCACTGCTGGGGCACCTGCAGTGCTGGCAGCACCTCTGGGACAAGAGGGACACGGAGGGGCTGGAGCGAGTCCAGGCAAGGGAACGGAGCTGGCAAGGGGCTGGAGAGTTCCTGAGAGAGCTGGGAAAGGGGCACAGCCTGCAGCAAAGGAGGCTCAGGCGGGACCTTGTGGCTCTGCACAAGCCCCTGACAGGAGGGGGCAGCCGGGGGGGTCGGGCTCTGCTCCCAGGGAACAGGGACAGGAGGAGAGGGAACGGCCTCAGGCTGGGCCAGGGGAGGCTCAGGGTGGAGATTGGGGAAATTCCTCCATGGAAAGGGCGCTCAGGCCTTGGCACAGCTGCCCAGGGAGGTTTGGAGTGCCCACCCCTGGGAGTGCTCCAACACCTGTGGCTGTGGCATGGACGGACGTGGTCAGCGGTGGCCGCGCTGGTGCTGGTTGCACTCAGTGATCTCCGAGGTCTTTTCCAACCTTGATTCCGCTCTCAAGGCAGCCCCACGGAGGAGCAGCACAAAAGGCACCCCCAGGCTGGGCCCCCCCTCCCACTGCGCATGCGCGGGCGCCCTGGCCGGGCCCCCACCCCACTGCGCATGCGCGGGCGCGCTGGCCGGGTCCCCACCCCACTGCGCATGCGCGGGAGAGCTGGCCGGCCCCCCCACCCCCACTGCGCATGCGCGGTGCGCCTGCCGGCTCCCCACTCCCCACTGCGCATGCGCGGGCGCGCTGGCCAGCCCCCACCCCACTGCGCATGCGCGGGCGCTCTGGGCCCCCCCCCCCCCACCCCCCACTGCGCATGCGCGGGCGCGCTGGCCCTACCCCCCCCCCCTCCCACTGCGCATGCGCGGGCGCGCTGGCCGGGCCCCCACCCCACTGCGCGGGCGCGGGCGCGCTGGCCGGCCCCCCCACCCCCACTGCGCATGCGCGGTGCGCCTGCCGGCCCCCCCCCTCCCCACTGCGCATGCGCGGGAGAGCTGGCCGGCCCCCCCCATCCCCACTGCGCATGCGCGGCCGTGCTGGGCCCCGCCACCCCCCACTGCGCATGCGCGGGCGCCCTGGCCGGGCCCCCACCCCACTGCGCATGCGCGGGCGCGCTGGCCCTACCCCCCCTCCCACTGCGCATGCGCGGGCGCGCTGGCCGGGCCCCCACCCCACTGCGCATGCGCGGGAGAGCTGGCCGGCTCCCCCCACCCCCACTGCGCATGCGCGGTGCGCCTGCCGGCCCCCCCCCTCCCCACTGCGCATGCGCGGGAGAGCTGGCCGGCCCCCCACCCCCACTGCGCATGCGCGGGCGCTCTGGGCCCCCCCACCCCCCACTGCGCATGCGCGGGCGCGCCTGCCGTCCCCCCCGCCCCCCCCACCCCACTGCGCATGCGCGGTGCGCCGGCCGCCCCATTCCCCCCCACCCACTGCGCATGCGCCGGCAGGCTGGGGCCCCCCCCACCCCCGACTGCGCATGCGCGGGCGCGCTGGGCCCTTCCCTGTGCTGGCACTGCTGGGGCACCTGCAGTGCTGGCAGCACCTCTGGGACAAGAGGGACACGGAGGGGCTGCAGCGAGTCCAGGCAAGGGAACGGAGCTGGCAAGGGGCTGGAGAGTTCCTGAGAGAGCTGGGAAAGGGGCACAGCCTGCAGCAAAGGAGGCTCAGGCGGGACCTTGTGGCTCTGCACAAGCCCCTGACAGGAGGGGGCAGCCGGGGGGGTCGGGCTCTGCTCCCAGGGAACAGGGACAGGAGGAGAGGGAACGGCCTCAGGCTGGGCCAGGGGAGGCTCAGGGTGGATATTGGGGAAATTCCTCCATGGAAAGGGCGCTCAGGCCTTGGCACAGCTGCCCAGGGAGGTTTGGAGTGCCCACCCCTGGGAGTGCTCCAACACCTGTGGCTGTGGCATGGACGGACGTGGTCAGCGGTGGCCGCGCTGGTGCTGGTTGCACTCAGTGATCTCCGAGGTCTTTTCCAACCTTGATTCCGCTCTCAAGGCAGCCCCACGGAGGAGCAGCACAAAAGGCACCCCCAGGCTGGGCCCCCCCCTCCCACTGCGCATGCGCGGGCGCCCTGGCCGGGCCCCCACCCCACTGCGCATGCGCGGGCGCGCTGGCCGGGTCCCCACCCCACTGCGCATGCGCGGGAGAGCTGGCCGGCCCCCCCACCCCCACTGCGCATGCGCGGTGCGCCTGCCGGCCCCCCCCTCCACACTGCGCATGCGCGGGCGCGCTGGCCAGCCCCCTACCCACTGCGCATGCGCGGGCGCTCTGGGCCACCCCCCCCCCCCACCCCCCACTGCGCATGCGCGGGCGCGCCTGCCGTCCCCCCCACCCACTGCGCATGCGCGGTGCGCCGGCCTCCCCAATTCCCCCCCCCCACCCACTGCGCATGCGCCGGCAGGCTGGGGCCCCCCCCACCCCCGACTGCGCATGCGCGGGCGCGCTGGGCCCGTCCCTGTGCTGGCACTGCTGGGGCACCTGCAGTGCTGGCAGCACCTCTGGGACAAGAGGGACACGGAGGGGCTGGAGCGAGTCCAGGCAAGGGAACGGAGCTGGCAAGGGGCTGGAGAGTTCCTGAGAGAGCTGGGAAAGGGGCACAGCCTGCAGCAAAGGAGGCTCAGGCGGGACCTTGTGGCTCTGCACAAGCCCCTGACAGGAGGGGGCAGCCGGGGGGGTCGGGCTCTGCTCCCAGGGAACAGGGACAGGAGGAGAGGGAACGGCCTCAGGCTGGGCCAGGGGAGGCTCAGGGTGGAGATTGGGGAAATTCCTCCATGGAAAGGGCGCTCAGGCCTTGGCACAGCTGCCCAGGGAGGTTTGGAGTGCCCACCCCTGGGAGTGCTCCAACACCTGTGGCTGTGGCATGGACGGACGTGGTCAGCGGTGGCCGCGCTGGTGCTGGTTGCACTCAGTGATCTCCGAGGTCTTTTCCAACCTTGATTCCGCTCTCAAGGCAGCCCCACGGAGGAGCAGCACAAAAGGCACCCCCAGGCTGGGCCCCCCCCTCCCACTGCGCATGCGCGGGCGCCCTGGCCGGGCCTCCACCCCACTGCGCATGCGCGGGCGCGCTGGCCCTACCCCCCCCCCCCCTGCGCATGCGCGGGCGCGCTGGCCGGGCCCCCACCCCACTGCGCGGGCGCGGGCGCGCTGGCCGGCCCCCCCACCACCACTGCGCATGCGCGGTGCGCCTGCCGGCCCCCCCCTCCCCACTGCGCGGGCGCGGGCGCGCTGGCCGGCCCCCCCACCACCACTGCGCATGCGCGGTGCGCCTGCCGGCCCCCCCCTCCCCACTGCGCATGCGCGGGAGAGCTGGCCGGCCCCCCCACCCCCACTGCGCATGCGCGGCCGCGCTGGGCCCCCCCACCCCCCACTGCGCATGCGCGGGCGCGCCTGCCGTCCCCCCCGCCCCCCCCACCCCACTGCGCATGCGCGGTGCGCCGGCCGCCCCATTCCCCCCCACCCACTGCGCATGCGCCGGCAGGCTGGGGCCCCCCCCACCCCCGACTGCGCATGCGCGGGCGCGCTGGGCCCCTCCCTGTGCTGGCACTGCTGGGGCACCTGCAGTGCTGGCAGCACCTCTGGGACAAGAGGGACACGGAGGGGCTGGAGCGAGTCCAGGCAAGGGAACGGAGCTGGCAAGGGGCTGGAGAGTTCCTGAGAGAGCTGGGAAAGGGGCACAGCCTGCAGCAAAGGAGGCTCAGGCGGGACCTTGTGGCTCTGCACAAGCCCCTGACAGGAGGGGGCAGCCGGGGGGGTCGGGCTCTGCTCCCAGGGAACAGGGACAGGAGGAGAGGGAACGGCCTCAGGCTGGGCCAGGGGAGGCTCAGGGTGGAGATTGGGGAAATTCCTCCATGGAAAGGGCGCTCAGGCCTTGGCACAGCTGCCCAGGGAGGTTTGGAGTGCCCACCCCTGGGAGTGCTCCAACACCTGTGGCTGTGGCATGGACGGACGTGGTCAGCGGTGGCCGCGCTGGTGCTGGTTGCACTCAGTGATCTCCGAGGTCTTTTCCAACCTTGATTCCGCTCTCAAGGCAGCCCCACGGAGGAGCAGCACAAAAGGCACCCCCAGGCTGGGCCCCCCCTCCCACTGCGCATGCGCGGGCGCCCTGGCCGGGCCCCCACCCCACTGCGCATGCGCGGGCGCGCTGGCCGGGTCCCCACCCCACTGCGCATGCGCGGGAGAGCTGGCCGGCCCCCCCACCCCCACTGCGCATGCGCGGTGCGCCTGCCGGCTCCCCACTCCCCACTGCGCATGCGCGGGCGCGCTGGCCAGCCCCCACCCCACTGCGCATGCGCGGGCGCTCTGGGCCCCCCCCCCCCCCACCCCCCACTGCGCATGCGCGGGCGCGCTGGCCGGGCCCCCACCCCACTGCGCGGGCGCGGGCGCGCTGGCCGGCCCCCCCACCCCCACTGCGCATGCGCGGTGCGCCTGCCGGCTCCCCACTCCCCACTGCGCATGCGCGGGCGCGCTGGCCCTACCCCCCCTCCCACTGCGCATGCGCGGGCGCGCAGGCCGGGCCCCCACCCCACTGCGCATGCGCGGGAGAGCTGGCCGGCCCCCCCACCCCCACTGCGCATGCGCGGTGCGCCTGCCGGCTCCCCACTCCCCACTGCGCATGCGCGGGCGCGCTGGCCAGCCCCCTACCCACTGCGCATGCGCGGGCGCTCTGGGCCACCCCCCCCCCCCACCCCCCACTGCGCATGCGCGGGCGCGCCTGCCGTCCCCCCCACCCACTGCGCATGCGCGGGAGAGCTGGCCGGCCCCCCCCACCCCCACTGCGCATGCGCGGTGCGCCTGCCGGCTCCCCACTCCCCACTGCGCATGCGCGGGCGCGCTGGCCGGCCCCCTACCCACTGCGCATGCGCGGGCGCTCTGGGCCCCCCCCCCCCCCCCACCCCCCACTGCGCATGCGCGGGCGCGCCTGCCGTCCCCCCCACCCACTGCGCATGCGCGGTGCGCCGGCCGCCCCATCCCCCCCCCCCCCCACCCACTGCGCATGCGCCGGCAGGCTGGGGGCCCCCCCCACCCCACTGCGCATGCGCGGGCGCTCTGGGCCCTCCCCACCCCCCACTGCGCATGCGCGGGCGCGCTGGCCGGGCCCCCACCCCACTGCGCATGCGCGGGAGAGCTGGACGGCCCCCCCCCACTCCCACTGCGCATGCGCGGGCGCTCTGGGCCCCCCCCACCCCCCACTGCGCATGCGCGGGCGCTCTGGGCCCCCCCCACCACCCACTGCGCATGCGCGGGCGCTCTGGGCCCCCCCCACCCCCCACTGCGCATGCGCGGGGGCGCCTGCCGTCCCCCCCACCCCCACTGCGCATGCGCGGTGCACCGGCCCCCCATCCCCCCCCCCCACCCACTGCGCATGCGCCGGCAGGCTGGGGCCCCCCCCACCCCCACTGCGCATGCGCGGCCGTGCTGGGCCCGTCCCTGTGCTGGCACTGCTGGGGCACCTGCAGTGCTGGCAGCACCTCTGGGACAAGAGGGACACGGAGGGGCTGCAGCGAGTCCAGGCAAGGGAACGGAGCTGGCAAGGGGCTGGAGAGTTCCTGAGAGAGCTGGGAAAGGGGCACAGCCTGCAGCAAAGGAGGCTCAGGCGGGACCTTGTGGCTCTGCACAAGCCCCTGACAGGAGGGGGCAGCCGGGGGGGTCGGGCTCTGCTCCCAGGGAACAGGGACAGGAGGAGAGGGAACGGCCTCAGGCTGGGCCAGGGGAGGCTCAGGGTGGAGATTGGGGAAATTCCTCCATGGAAAGTGCGCTCAGGCCTTGGCACAGCTGCCCAGGGAGGTTTGGAGTGCCCACCCCTGGGAGTGCTCCAACACCTGTGGCTGTGGCATGGACGGACGTGGTCAGCGGTGGCCGCGCTGGTGCTGGTTGCACTCAGTGATCTCCGAGGTCTTTTCCAACCTTGATTCCGCTCTCAAGGCAGCCCCACGGAGGAGCAGCACAAAAGGCACCCCCAGGCTGGGCCCCCCCTCCCACTGCGCATGCGCGGGCGCCCTGGCCGGGCCCCACCCCACTGCGCATGCGCGGGCGCGCTGGCCCTACCCCCCTCCCACTGCGCATGCGCGGGCGCGCTGGCCGGGTCCCCACCTCACTGCGCATGCGCGGGAGATCTGGCCGGCCCCCCCACCCCCACTGCGCATGCGCGGTGCGCCTGCCGGCCCCCCCCTCCCCACTGCGCATGCGCGGGCGCTCTGGGCCCCCCCCCCCCCCCCCACCCCCCACTGCGCATGCGCGGGCGCGCTGGGCCCGTCCCTGTGCTGGCACTGCTGGGGCACCTGCAGTGCTGGCAGCACCTCTGGGACAAGAGGGACACGGAGGGGCTGCAGCGAGTCCAGGCAAGGGAACGGAGCTGGCAAGGGGCTGGAGAGTTCCTGAGAGAGCTGGGAAAGGGGCACAGCCTGCAGCAAAGGAGGCTCAGGCGGGACCTTGTGGCTCTGCACAAGCCCCTGACAGGAGGGGGCAGCCGGGGGGGTCGGGCTCTGCTCCCAGGGAACAGGGACAGGAGGAGAGGGAACGGCCTCAGGCTGGGCCAGGGGAGGCTCAGGGTGGAGATTGGGGAAATTCCTCCATGGAAAGGGCGCTCAGGCCTTGGCACAGCTGCCCAGGGAGGTTTGGAGTGCCCACCCCTGGGAGTGCTCCAACACCTGTGGCTGTGGCATGGACGGACGTGGCCAGCGCTGGCCGTGCTGGTGCTGGTTGCACTCAGTGATCTCCGAGGTCTTTTCCAACCTTGATTCCGCTCTCAAGGCAGCCCCACGGAGGAGCAGCACAAAAGGCACCCCCAGGCTGCGCCCCCCCTCCCACTGCGCATGCGCGGGCGCCCTGGCCGGGCCCCCACCCCACTGCGCATGCGCGGGCGCGCTGGCCCTACCCCCCTCCCACTGCGCATGCGCGGGCGCGCTGGCCGGGCCCCCACCCCACTGCGCATGCGCGGGAGAGCTGGCCGGCCCCCCCACCCCCACTGCGCATGCGCGGTGCGCCTGCCGGCTCCCCACTCCCCACTGCGCATGCGCGGGCGCGCTGGGCCCCCCCCCCCCCACCCCCCACTGCGCATGCGCGGGCGCGCTGGCCCTACCCCCCCCCTCCCACTGCGCATGCGCGGGCGCGCTGGCCGGGCCCCCACCCCACTGCGCGGGCGCGGGCGCGCTGGCCGGCCCCCCCACCCCCACTGCGCATGCGCGGTGCGCCTGCCGGCTCCCCACTCCCCACTGCATGCGCGGGCGCGCTGGCCAGCCCCCACCCCACTGCGCATGCGCGGGCGCTCTGGGCCCCCCCCCCCACCCCCCACTGCGCATGCGCGGGCGCGCTGGCCCTACCCCCCCCCTCCCACTGCGCGGGCGCGGGCGCGCTGGCCGGCCCCCCCACCACCACTGCGCATGCGCGGTGCGCCTGCCGGCCCCCCCCCTCCCCACTGCGCATGCGCGGGAGAGCTGGCCGGCCCCCCCCACCCCCACTGCGCATGCGCGGCCGTGCTGGGCCCCCCCACCCCCCACTGCGCATGCGCGGGCGCGCCTGCCGTCCCCCCCGCCCCCCCCACCCCACTGCGCATGCGCGTTGCGCCGGCCGCCCCATTCCCCCCCACCCACTGCGCATGCGCCGGCAGGCTGGGGCCCCCCCCACCCCCCACTGCGCATGCGCGGGCGCGCTGGGCCCGTCCCTGTGCTGGCACTGCTGGGGCACCTGCAGTGCTGGCAGCACCTCTGGGACAAGAAGGACACGGAGGGGCTGCAGCGAGTCCAGGCAAGGGAACGGAGCTGGCAAGGGGCTGGAGAGTTCCTGAGAGAGCTGGGAAAGGGGCACAGCCTGCAGCAAAGGAGGCTCAGGTGGGACCTTTTGGCTCTGCACAAGCCCCTGACAGGAGGGGGCAGCCGGGGGGTTCGGGCTCTGCTCCCAGGGAACAGGGACAGGAGGAGAGGGAACGGCCTCAGGCTGGGCCAGGGGAGGCTCAGGGTGGATATTGGGGAAATTCCTCCATGGAAAGGGCGCTCAGGCCTTGGCACAGCTGCCCAGGGAGGTTTGGAGTGCCCACCCCTGGGAGTGCTCCAACACCTGTGGCTGTGGCATGGACGGACGTGGTCAGCGGTGGCCGCGCTGGTGCTGGTTGCACTCAGTGATCTCCGAGGTCTTTTCCAACCTTGATTCCGCTCTCAAGGCAGCCCCACGGAGGAGCAGCACAAAAGGCACCCCCAGGCTGGGCCCCCCCCCTCCCACTGCGCATGCGCGGGCGCCCTGGCCGGGCCCCCACCCCACTGCGCATGCGCGGGCGCTCTGGGCCCCCCCCCCCCACCCCCCACTGCGCATGCGCGGGCGCGCTGGCCCTACCCCCCCCCCTCCCACTGCGCATGCGCGGGCGCGCTGGCCAGGCCCCCACCCCACTGCGCGGGCGCGGGCGCGCTGGCCGGCCCCCCCACCCCCACTGCGCATGCGCGGTGCGCCTGCCGGCTCCCCACTCCCCACTGCGCATGCGCGGGGCGCGCTGGCCAGCCCCCACCCCACTGCGCATGCGCGGGCGCTCTGGGCCCCCCCCCCACCCCCCACTGCGCATGCGCGGGCGCGCTGGCCCTACCCCCCCCCTCTCCCACTGCGCATGCGCGGGCGCGCTGGCCGGGCCCCCACCCCACTGCGCGGGCGCGGGCGCGCTGGCCGGCCCCCCCACCACCACTGCGCATGCGCGGTGCGCCTGCCGGCCCCCCCCCTCCCCACTGCGCATGCGCGGGAGAGCTGGCCGGCCCCCCCCACCCCCACTGCGCATGCGCGGCCGTGCTGGGCCCCCCCACCCCCCACTGCGCATGCGCGGGCGCGCCTGCCGTCCCCCCCGCCCCCCCCACCCCACTGCGCATGCGCGGTGCGCCGGCCGCCCCATTCCCCCCCACCCACTGCGCATGCGCCGGCAGGCTGGGGCCCCCCCCACCCCCCACTGCGCATGCGCGGGCGCGCTGGGCCCGTCCCTGTGCTGGCACTGCTGGGGCACCTGCAGTGCTGGCAGCACCTCTGGGACAAGAAGGACACGGAGGGGCTGCAGCGAGTCCAGCAAGGGAACGGAGCTGGCAAGGGGCTGGAGAGTTCCTGAGAGAGCTGGGAAAGGGGCACAGCCTGCAGCAAAGGAGGCTCAGGTGGGACCTTGTGGCTCTGCACAAGCCCCTGACAGGAGGGGGCAGCCGGGGGGGTCGGGCTCTGCTCCCAGGGAACAGGGACAGGAGGAGAGGGAACGGCCTCAGGCTGGGCCAGGGGAGGCTCAGGGTGGAAAATGGCGAAATTCCTCCATGGAAAGGGCGCTCAGGCCTTGGCACAGCTGCCCAGGGAGGTTTGGAGTGCCCACCCCTGGGAGTGCTCCAACACCTGTGGCTGTGGCATGGACGGACGTGGTCAGCGGTGGCCGTGCTGGTGCTGGTTGCACTCAGTGATCTCCGAGGTCTTTTCCAACCTTGATTCCGCTCTCAAGGCAGCCCCACGGAGGAGCAGCACAAAAGGCACCCCCAGGCTGGGCCCCCCCCTCCCACTGCGCATGCGCGGGCGCCCTGGCCGGGCCCCCACCCCACTGCGCATGCGCGGGCGCGCTGGCCGGGTCCCCACCCCACTGCGCATGCGCGGGAGAGCTGGCCGGCCCCCCCACCCCCACTGCGCATGCGCGGTGCGCCTGCCGGCCCCCCCTCCACACTGCGCATGCGCGGGCGCGCTGGCCAGCCCCCTACCCACTGCGCATGCGCGGGCGCTCTGGGCCACCCCCCCCCCACCCCCCACTGCGCATGCGCGGGCGCGCCTGCCGTCCCCCCCCACCCACTGCGCATGCGCGGGAGAGCTGGCCGGCCCCCCCACCCCCACTGCGCATGCGCGGTGCGCCTGCCGGCTCCCCACTCCCCACTGCGCATGCGCGGGCGCGCTGGCCAGCCCCCACCCCACTGCGCATGCGCGGAGGGCTGGACGGCCCCCCCCACCCCCACTGCGCATGCGCGGGCGCTCTGGGCCCCCCCCCCCACCCCCACCCCCCACTGCGCATGCGCGGGCGCGCCTGCCGTCCCCCCCACCCACTGCGCATGCGCGGTGCGCCGGCCGCCCCCATCCCCCCCCCCCACCCACTGCGCATGCGCCGGCAGGCTGGGGCCCCCCCCACCCCCCACTGCGCATGCGCGGGCGCGCTGGGCCGTCCCTGTGCTGGCACTGCTGGGGCACCTGCAGTGCTGGCAGCACCTCTGGGACAAGAAGGACACGGAGGGGCTGCAGCGAGTCCAGGCAAGGGAACGGAGCTGGCAAGGGCTGGAGAGTTCCTGAGAGAGCTGGGAAAGGGGCACAGCCTGCAGCAAAGGAGGCTCAGGTGGGACCTTTTGGCTCTGCACAAGCCCCTGACAGGAGGGGGCAGCCGGGGGGTTCGGGCTCTGCTCCCAGGGAACAGGGACAGGAGGAGAGGGAACGGCCTCAGGCTGGGCCAGGGGAGGCTCAGGGTGGATATTGGGGAAATTCCTCCATGGAAAGGGCGCTCAGGCCTTGGCACAGCTGCCCAGGGAGGTTTGGAGTGCCCACCCCTGGGAGTGCTCCAAACACCTGTGGCTGTGGCATGGACGGACGTGGTCAGCGGTGGCCGCGCTGGTGCTGGTTGCACTCAGTGATCTCCGAGGTCTTTTCCAACCTTGATTCCGCTCTCAAGGCAGCCCCACGGAGGAGCAGCACAAAAGGCACCCCCAGGCTGGGCCCCCCCCTCCCACTGCGCATGCGCGGGCGCCCTGGCCGGGCCCCCACCCCACTGCGCATGCGCGGGCGCGCTGGCCGGGTCCCCACCCCACTGCGCATGCGGGAGAGCTGGCCGGCCCCCCCACCCCCACTGCGCATGCGCGGTGCGCCTGCCGGCCCCCCCCTCCACACTGCGCATGCGCGGGCGCGCTGGCCAGCCCCCTACCCACTGCGCATGCGCGGGCGCTCTGGGCCACCCCCCCCCCACCCCCCACTGCGCATGCGCGGGCGCGCCTGCCGTCCCACCCCACCCACTGCGCATGCGCGGGAGAGCTGGCCGGCCCCCCCACCCCCACTGCGCATGCGCGGTGCGCCTGCCGGCTCCCCACTCCCCACTGCGCATGCGCGGGCGCGCTGGCCTGCCCCCTACCCACTGCGCATGCGCGGGCGCTCTGGGCCCCCCCCCCCCCACCCCCCACTGCGCATGCGCGGGCGCGCCTGCCGTCCCCCCCCACCCACTGCGCATGCGCGGTGCGCCGGCCGCCCCATCCCCCCCCCCCCCACCCACTGCGCATGCGCCGGCAGGCTGGGGGGCCCCCCCCCAACCCACTGCGCATGCGCGGGCGCTCTGGGCCCCCCCCACCCCCCACTGCGCATGCGCGGGCGCGCTGGCCGGGCCCCCACCCCACTGCGCATGCGCGGGAGGGCTGGACGGCCCCCCCCCACCCCCACTGCGCATGCGCGGGCGCTCTGGGCCCCCCCCCCACCCCCACCCCCCACTGCGCATGCGCGGGCGCGCCTGCCGTCCCCCCCACCCACTGCGCATGCGCGGTGCGCCGGCCGCCCCATCCCCCCCCCCCACCCACTGCGCATGCGCCGGCAGGCTGGGGCCCCCCCCACCCCCCACTGCGCATGCGCGGGCGCGCTGGGCCCGTCCCTGTGCTGGCACTGCTGGGGCACCTGCAGTGCTGGCAGCACCTCTGGGACAAGAGGGACACGGAGGGGCTGCAGCGAGTCCAGGCAAGGGAACGGAGCTGGCAAGGGGCTGGAGAGTTCCTGAGAGAGCTGGGAAAGGGGCACAGCCTGCAGCAAAGGAGGCTCAGGCGGGACCTTGTGGCTCTGCACAAGCCCCTGACAGGAGGGGGCAGCCGGGGGGGTCGGGCTCTGCTCCCAGGGAACAGGGACAGGAGGAGAGGGAACGGCCTCAGGCTGGGCCAGGGGAGGCTCAGGGTGGATATTGGGGAAATTCCTCCATGGAAAGGGCGCTCAGGCCTTGGCACAGCTGCCCAGGGAGGTTTGGAGTGCCCACCCCTGGGAGTGCTCAAACACCTGTGGCTGTGGCATGGACGGACGTGGTCAGCGCTGGCCGTGCTGGTGCTGGTTGCACTCAGTGATCTCCGAGGTCTTTTCCAACCTTGATTCCGCTCTCAAGGCAGCCCCACGGAGGAGCAGCACAAAAGGCACCCCCAGGCTGCGCCCCCCCCTCCCACTGCGCATGCGCGGGCGCCCTGGCCCTACCCCCACCCCACTGCGCATGCGCGGGCGCGCTGGCCGGGCCCCCACCCCACTGCGCATGCGCGGGAGAGCTGGCCGGCCCCCCCACCCCCACTGCGCATGCGCGGTGCGCCTGCCGGCTCCCCCCTCCCCACTGCGCATGCGCGGGCGCGCTGGCCAGCCCCCACCCCACTGCGCATGCGCGGGCGCTCTGGGCCCCCCCCCCACCCCCCACTGCGCATGCGCGGGCGCGCTGGCCCTACCCCCCCCCTCCCACTGCGCATGCGCGGGCGCGCTGGCCAGGCCCCCACCCCACTGCGCGGGCGCGGGCGCGCTGGCCGGCCCCCCCACCCCCACTGCGCATGCGCGGTGCGCCTGCCGGCCCCCCCCCTCCCCACTGCGCATGCGCGGGAGAGCTGGCCGGCCCTCCCCACCCCCACTGCGCATGCGCGGCCGTGCTTGGCCCCCCCACCCCCCACTGCGCATGCGCGGGCGCGCCTGCCGTCCCCCCCGCCCCCCCCACCCCACTGCGCATGCGCGTTGCGCCGGCCGCCCCATTCCCCCCCACCCACTGCGCATGCGCCGGCAGGCTGGGGCCCCCCCCACCCCCCACTGCGCATGCGCGGGCGCGCTGGGCCCGTCCCTGTGCTGGCACTGCTGGGGCACCTGCAGTGCTGGCAGCACCTCTGGGACAAGAAGGACACGGAGGGGCTGCAGCGAGTCCAGGCAAGGGAACGGAGCTGGCAAGGGGCTGGAGAGTTCCTGAGAGAGCTGGGAAAGGGGCACAGCCTGCAGCAAAGGAGGCTCAGGTGGGACCTTGTGGCTCTGCACAAGCCCCTGACAGGAGGGGGCAGCCGGGGGGTTCGGGCTCTGCTCCCAGGGAACAGGGACAGGAGGAGAGGGAACGGCCTCAGGCTGGGCCAGGGGAGGCTCAGGGTGGATATTGGGGAAATTCCTCCATGGAAAGGGCGCTCAGGCCTTGGCACAGCTGCCCAGGGAGGTTTGGAGTGCCCACCCCTGGGAGTGCTCCAACACCTGTGGCTGTGGCATGGACGGACGTGGTCAGCGGTGGCCGCGCTGGTGCTGGTTGCACTCAGTGATCTCCGAGGTCTTTTCCAACCTTGATTCCGCTCTCAAGGCAGCCCCACGGAGGAGCAGCACAAAAGGCACCCCCAGGCTGGGCCCCCCCCTCCCACTGCGCATGCGCGGGCGCCCTGGCCGGGCCCCCACCCCACTGCGCATGCGCGGGCGCGCTGGCCGGGTCCCCACCCCACTGCGCATGCGCGGGAGAGCTGGCCGGCCCCCCCACCCCCACTGCGCATGCGCGGTGCGCCTGCCGGCCCCCCCTCCACACTGCGCATGCGCGGGCGCGCTGGCCAGCCCCCTACCCACTGCGCATGCGCGGGCGCTCTGGGCCACCCCCCCCCCACCCCCAACTGCGCATGCGCGGGCGCGCCTGCCGTCCCACCCCACCCACTGCGCATGCGCGGGAGAGCTGGCCGGCCCCCCCACCCCCACTGCGCATGCGCGGTGCGCCTGCCGGCTCCCCACTCCCCACTGCGCATGCGCGGGCGCGCTGGCCAGCCCCCTACCCACTGCGCATGCGCGGGCGCTCTGGGCCCCCCCCCCCCCACCCCCCACTGCGCATGCGCGGGCGCGCCTGCCGTCCCCCCCCACCCACTGCGCATGCGCGGTGCGCCGGCCGCCCCATCCCACCCCCCCCACCCACTGCGCATGCGCCGGCAGGCTGGGGGGCCCCCCCCCACCCCCCACTGCGCATGCGCGGGCGCTCTGGGCCCCCCCCACCCCCCACTGCGCATGCGCGGGCGCGCTGGCCGGGCCCCCACCCCACTGCGCATGCGCGGGAGGGCTGGACGGCCCCCCCCCACCCCCACTGCGCATGCGCGGGCGCTCTGGGCCCCCCCCACCCCCCACTGCGCATGCGCGGGAACGCCTGCCGTCCCCCCCGCCCCCCCCACCCCACTGCGCATGCGCGTTGCGCCGGCCGCCCCAATTCCCCCCCACCCACTGCGCATGCGCCGGCAGGCTGGGGCCCCCCCCACCCCCCACTGCGCATGCGCGGGCGCGCTGGGCCCGTCCCTGTGCTGGCACTGCTGGGGCACCTGCAGTGCTGGCAGCACCTCTGGGACAAGAGGGACACGGAGGGGCTGCAGCGAGTCCAGGCAAGGGAACGGAGCTGGCAAGGGGCTGGAGAGTTCCTGAGAGAGCTGGGAAAGGGGCACAGCCTGCAGCAAAGGAGGCTCAGGCGGGACCTTGTGGCTCTGCACAAGCCCCTGACAGGAGGGAGCAGCCGGGGGGGTCGGGCTCTGCTCCCAGGGAACAGGGACAGGAGGAGAGGGAACGGCCTCAGGCTGGGCCAGGGGAGGCTCAGGGTGGATATTGGGGAAATTCCTCCATGGAAAGGGCGCTCAGGCCTTGGCACAGCTGCCCAGGGAGGTTTGGAGTGCCCACCCCTGGGAGTGCTCCAACACCTGTGGCTGTGGCATGGACGGACGTGGTCAGCGGTGGCCACGCTGGTGCTGGTTGCACTCAGTGATCTCCGAGGTCTTTTCCAACCTTGATTCCGCTCTCAAGGCAGCCCCACGGAGGAGCAGCACAAAAGGCACCCCCAGGCTGCGCCCCCCCCTCCCACTGCGCATGCGCGGGCGCCCTGGCCGGGCCCCCACCCCACTGCGCATGCGCGGGCGCGCTGGCCCTACCCCCCCTCCCACTGCGCATGCGCGGGCGCGCTGGCCGGGCCCCCACCCCACTGCGCATGCGCGGGAGAGCTGGCCGGCCCCCCCCACACCCACTGCGCATGCGCGGGCGCGCTGGCCGGGCCCCCACCCCACTGCGCATGCGCGGGAGGGCTGGACGGCCCCCCCCCACCCCCACTGCGCATGCGCGGGCGCTCTGGGCTCCCCCCACCCCCCACTGCGCATGCGCGGGGGCGCCTGCCGTCCCCCCCACCCCACTGCGCATGCGCGGTGCGCCGGCCGCCCCATCCCCCCCCCCCCACCCACTGCGCATGCGCCGGCAGGCTGGGGCCCCCCCCACCCCCGACTGCGCATGCGCGGGCGCGCTGGGCCCGTCCCTGTGCTGGCACTGCTGGGGCACCTGCAGTGCTGGCAGCACCTCTGGGACAAGAGGGACACGGAGGGGCTGGAGCGAGTCCAGGCAAGGGAACGGAGCTGGCAAGGGGCTGGAGAGTTCCTGAGAGAGCTGGGAAAGGGGCACAGCCTGCAGCAAAGGAGGCTCAGGCGGGACCTTGTGGCTCTGCACAAGCCCCTGACAGGAGGGAGCAGCCGGGGGGGTCGGGCTCTGCTCCCAGGGAACAGGGACAGGAGGAGAGGGAACGGCCTCAGGCTGGGCCAGGGGAGGCTCAGGGTGGAGATTGGGGAAATTCCTCCATGGAAAGGGCGCTCAGGCCTTGGCACAGCTGCCCAGGGAGGTTTGGAGTGCCCACCCCTGGGAGTGCTCCAACACCTGTGGCTGTGGCATGGACGGACGTGGTCAGCGGTGGCCACGCTGGTGCTGGTTGCACTCAGTGATCTCCGAGGTCTTTTCCAACCTTGATTCCGCTCTCAAGGCAGCCCCACGGAGGAGCAGCACAAAAGGCACCCCCAGGCTGCGCCCCCCCCTCCCACTGCGCATGCGCGGGCGCCCTGGCCGGGCCCCCACCCCACTGCGCATGCGCGGGCGCGCTGGCCCTACCCCCCCTCCCACTGCGCATGCGCGGGCGCGCTGGCCGGGCCCCCACCCCACTGCGCATGCGCGGGAGAGCTGGCCGGCCCCCCCCACACCCACTGCGCATGCGCGGGCGCGCTGGCCGGGCCCCCACCCCACTGCGCATGCGCGGGAGGGCTGGACGGCCCCCCCCCCACCCCCACTGCGCATGCGCGGGCGCTCTGGGCCCCCCCCACCCCCCACTGCGCATGCGCGGGGGCGCCTGCCGTCCCCCCCACCCCACTGCGCATGCGCGGTGCGCCGGCCGCCCCATCCCCCCCCCCCCCACCCACTGCGCATGCGCCGGCAGGCTGGGGCCCCCCCCACCCCCCACTGCGCATGCGCGGGCGCGCTGGGCCCGTCCCTGTGCTGGCACTGCTGGGGCACCTGCAGTGCTGGCAGCACCTCTGGGACAAGAGGGACACGGAGGGGCTGCAGCGAGTCCAGGCAAGGGAACGGAGCTGGCAAGGGGCTGGAGAGTTCCTGAGAGAGCTGGGAAAGGGGCACAGCCTGCAGCAAAGGAGGCTCAGGCGGGACCTTGTGGCTCTGCACAAGCCCCTGACAGGAGGCGGCAGCCGGGGGGGTCGGGCTCTGCTCCCAGGGAACAGGGACAGGAGGAGAGGGAACGGCCTCAGGCTGGGCCAGGGGAGGCTCAGGGTGGATATTGGGGAAATTCCTCCATGGAAAGGGCGCTCAGGCCTTGGCACAGCTGCCCAGGGAGGTTTGGAGTGCCCACCCCTGGGAGTGCTCCAACACCTGTGGCTGTGGCATGGACGGACGTGGTCAGCGGTGGCCGCGCTGGTGCTGGTTGCACTCAGTGATCTCCGAGGTCTTTTCCAACCTTGATTCCGCTCTCAAGGCAGCCCCACGGAGGAGCAGCACAAAAGGCACCCCCAGGCTGGGCCCCCCCCTCCCACTGCGCATGCGCGGGCGCCCTGGCCGGGCCCCCACCCCACTGCGCATGCGCGGGCGCGCTGGCCGGGTCCCCACCCCACTGCGCATGCGCGGGAGAGCTGGCCGGCCCCCCCACCCCCACTGCGCATGCGCGGTGCGCCTGCCGGCTCCCCACTCCCCACTGCGCATGCGCGGGCGCGCTGGCCAGCCCCCTACCCACTGCGCATGCGCGGGCGCTCTGGGCCACCCCCACCCCCACCCACCACTGCGCATGCGCGGGCGCGCCTGCCGTCCCCCCCACCCACTGCGCATGCGCGGGAGAGCTGGCCGGCCCCCCCACGCCCACTGCGCATGCGCGGTGCGCCTGCCGGCCCCCCACTCCGCACTGCGCATGCGCGGGCGCGCTGGCCAGCCCCCACCCCACTGCGCATGCGCGGGCGCTCTGGGCCCTCCCCACCCCCCACTGCGCATGCGCGGGGGCGCCTGCCGTCCCCCCCACCCACTGCGCATGCGCGGTGCGCCGGCCGCCCCATCCCCCCCCCCTACCCACTGCGCATGCGCGGGCAGGCTGGGGCCCCCCCCACCCCCCACTGCGCATGCGCGGGCGCGCTGGGCCCGTCCCTGTGCTGGCACTGCTGGGGCACCTGCAGTGCTGGCAGCACCTCTGGGACAAGAGGGACACGGAGGGGCTGCAGCGAGTCCAGGCAAGGGAACGGAGCTGGCAAGGGGCTGGCGAGTTCCTGAGAGAGCTGGGAAAGGGGCACAGCCTGCAGCAAAGGAGGCTCAGGCGGGACCTTGTGGCTCTGCACAAGCCCCTGACAGGAGGCGGCAGCCGGGGGGGTCGGGCTCTGCTCCCAGGGAACAGGGACAGGAGGAGAGGGAACGGCCTCAGGCTGGGCCAGGGGAGGCTCAGGGTGGATATTGGGGAAATTCCTCCATGGAAAGGGCGCTCAGGCCTTGGCACAGCTGCCCAGGGAGGTTTGGAGTGCCCACCCCTGGGAGTGCTCCAACACCTGTGGCTGTGGCATGGACGGACGTGGTCAGCGGTGGCCGCGCTGGTGCTGGTTGCACTCAGTGATCTCCGAGGTCTTTTCCAACCTTGATTCCGCTCTCAAGGCAGCCCCACGGAGGAGCAGCACAAAAGGCACCCCCAGGCTGCGCCCCCCCCTCCCACTGCGCATGCGCGGGCGCCCTGGCCGGGCCCCCACCCCACTGCGCATGCGCGGGCGCGCTGGCCCTACCCCCCCCTCCCACTGCGCATGCGCGGGCGCGCTGGCCGGGTCCCCACCTCACTGCGCATGCGCGGGAGAGCTGGCCGGCCCCCCCACCCCCACTGCGCATGCGCGGTGCGCCTGCCGGCCCCCCCCTCCCCACCGCGCATGCGCGGGCGCGCTGGCCAGCCCCCTACCCACTGCGCATGCGCGGGAGAGCTGGCCGGCCCCCCCCACCCCCACTGCGCATGCGCGGTGCGCCTGCCGGCCCCCCCCCCTCCCCACTGCGCATGCGCGGGCGCGCTGGCCAGCCCCCTACCCACTGCGCATGCGCGGGCGCTCTGGGCCCCCCCCCACCCCCCACTGCGCATGCGCGGGCGCGCCTGCCGTCCCCCCCACCCACTGCGCATGCGCGGTGCGCCGGCCGCCCCATTTCCCCCCCCCCCACCCACTGCGCATGCGCCGGCAGGCTGGGGCCCCCTCACCCCCCACTGCGCATGCGCGGGCGCGCTGGGCCCGTCCCTGTGCTGGCACTGCTGGGGCACCTGCAGTGCTGGCAGCACCTCTGGGACAAGAGGGACACGGAGGGGCTGGAGCGAGTCCAGGCAAGGGAACGGAGCTGGCAAGGGGCTGGAGAGTTCCTGAGAGAGCTGGGAAAGGGGCACAGCCTGCAGCAAAGGAGGCTCAGGCGGGACCTTGTGGCTCTGCACAAGCCCCTGACAGGAGGGGGCAGCCGGGGGGGTCGGGCTCTGCTCCCAGGGAACAGGGACAGGAGGAGAGGGAACGGCCTCAGGCTGGGCCAGGGGAGGCTCAGGGTGGAGATTGGGGAAATTCCTCCATGGAAAGGGCGCTCAGGCCTTGGCACAGCTGCCCAGGGAGGTTTGGAGTGCCCACCCCTGGGAGTGCTCCAACACCTGTGGCTGTGGCATGGACGGACGTGGTCAGCGGTGGCCGCGCTGGTGCTGGTTGCACTCAGTGATCTCCGAGGTCTTTTCCAACCTTGATTCCGCTCTCAAGGCAGCCCCACGGAGGAGCAGCACAAAAGGCACCCCCAGGCTGGGCCCCCCCTCCCACTGCGCATGCGCGGGCGCGCTGGCCGGGCCCCCAACCCACTGCGCGGGCGCGGGCGCGCTGGCCGGCCCCCCCACCCCCACTGCGCATGCGCGGTGCGCCTGCCGGCCCCCCCCCTCCCCACTGCGCATGCGCGGGAGAGCTGGCCGGCCCCCCCCACCCCCACTGCGCATGCGCGGCCGTGCTGGGCCCCCCCACCCCCCACTGCGCATGCGCGGGCGCCCTGGCCGGGCCCCCACCCCACTGCGCATGCGCGGGCGCGCTGGCCCTACCCCCCCTCCCACTGCGCATGCGCGGGCGCGCTGGCCGGGCCCCCACCCCACTGCGCATGCGCGGGAGAGCTGGCCGGCTCCCCCCACCCCCACTGCGCATGCGCGGTGCGCCTGCCGGCCCCCCCCCTCCCCACTGCGCATGCGCGGGCGCGCCTGCCGTCCCCCCCGCCCCCCCCACCCCACTGCGCATGCGCGGTGCGCCGGCCGCCCCATCCCCCCCACCCACTGCGCATGCGCCGGCAGGCTGGGGCCCCCCCCACCCCCCACTGCGCATGCGCGGGCGCGCTGGGCCCTTCCCTGTGCTGGCACTGCTGGGGCACCTGCAGTGCTGGCAGCACCTCTGGGACAAGAGGGACACGGAGGGGCTGGAGCGAGTCCAGGCAAGGGAACGGAGCTGGCAAGGGGCTGGAGAGTTCCTGAGAGAGCTGGGAAAGGGGCACAGCCTGCAGCAAAGGAGGCTCAGGCGGGACCTTGTGGCTCTGCACAAGCCCCTGACAGGAGGGGGCAGCCGGGGGGGTCGGGCTCTGCTCCCAGGGAACAGGGACAGGAGGAGAGGGAACGGCCTCAGGCTGGGCCAGGGGAGGCTCAGGGTGGAGATTGGGGAAATTCCTCCATGGAAAGGGCGCTCAGGCCTTGGCACAGCTGCCCAGGGAGGTTTGGAGTGCCCACCCCTGGGAGTGCTCCAACACCTGTGGCTGTGGCATGGACGGACGTGGTCAGTGGTGAGGGGAGGGCCAGCGCGCCCGCGTATGCGCGAGGGGGGTAGCCAGCGCGCCCGCGCATGCGCAGCGGGGCAGGGGTGGGCAGCGTTCCCGCGCATGCGCAGTGGGAGGGGGGGGGGGGTAGGGCCAGCGTGCCCGCGCATGCGCCGTAGCCCCCGCGCCCGTGCGTGCGTAGTAGCACCCGCGCCCGCGCATGCGCAGTAGACCCCGCGCCCGCGCATGCGCAGTAGCCACCGCGCTCCCGCATGCGCCGTAGCCCCCGCGCCCGAGCATGCGCCGTAGCCACCGCGCCCGCGCATGCGCAGTAGCCACCGCGCCCGCGCATGCGCAGTAGCCACCGCGCCCGCGCATGCGCAGTAGCCACCGCGCCCGCGCATGCGCCGTAGCCCCCGCGCCCGAGCATGCGCCGTAGCCACCGCGCCCGCGCATGCGCAGTAGCCACCGCGCCCGCGCATGCGCCGTCGCCACCGCGCCCGCGCATGCGCAGTAGCCACCGCGCCCGCGCATGCGCCGTAGCCCCCGCGCCCGCGCATGCGCAGTAGCCACCGCGCCCGCGCATGCGCAGTAGCCACCGCGCCCGCGCATGCGCAGCAGCCACCGCGCCCGAGCATGCGCCGTAGCCACCGCGCCCGCGCATGCGCAGTAGCCACCGCGCCCGCGCATGCGCCGTAGCCACCGCGCCCGCGCATGCGCTGTAGCCACCGCGCCCGCGCATGCGCAGTAGCCACCGCGCCCGCGCGGGCGTGCCGCGCGGGGGCTCCGCGCAGAGGGGCAGCGCGCCCGCGCATGATGCGCAGAGGTTTCTTTCGGACCTGGGCTGCATTTCCATCCCCCGCTCTGGGAGTCACCAGGTGCGTTAGGTGCGAGCCGATCCCGCTCCCTGAGACACAAGGGCTTGCTCGAGGAGACTGTTCCTGTTCCTCTCTTCCAGCCACTCTGCTCTCCCCAAAACACCCATTTCCTCGGAGCTCCTCTGCAACTGCATTTCCATGGACCCAGGGCTCCAGAAGCTGCAGAGTCGTGCAATGGGGTTTTTTTGGGAAGGGACCTTAAGCTCTTGCACTTCCACCTCTGTCATGAGAATTTCAGGGCTCTAAGACTCACAGAACCATTTGGGCTTGGAAGGACCTTCAAGCTCATCCAGTGCCAGCGCTGCCACGGGCAGGGACACCTCCCACTGTCCCGGGCTGCTCCCAGCCCCAGTGTGCAGCCTGGCCTGGAACATTCCAGGGCATCCAGGGGCAAATCCCCCTCTCTGGGCAGACAGAATGAGCTAAACCTGGCTATTCCTGAGGGAGTGATGGCAGCACAGCCGAGTCCTGCATCCCTGATTCCCACGGGGAATCTCCATGTCCTTCCTGCTATGGGATCCAGGAGTTGCAGTAGGATTTTTGTGTTTGGTGCTGCATTCCCAGCATGGCAGAAGCTGTCACGCTCGGAAACACAGCCAGTGTGACAAGGTTTTGCTCCCTTTCTGCTTTGTTTTTGCTGTGTTTTGTTTCTCTCGACAGCTGGCTTAGAACTTGTGTGTTGCTGTTTAGACATCAAGCTTTGGGGCTGAGGTTTTTTTATTGCCAAGTGCTTGCTGGCAGTAAAAATACACTTCACATCTGCAGTGTGTGCACGTGGCTTGGGCTGTGGATTCACACTTCTGGGGCAAAAAGAAGTCCCTTCACACCTGTGCTGCTGGTGGTGTCCCCTGTGAGAAGTTTGGTGGCTCGTTTGTGGCTCTCTCAGTTGTTCCCTTTCACAGAGCCCGGCATTTCTCCCCTTTTCAGTTTCATCCTGCAGAGCTTCGTTCCTGCTGCCGCAGCGTGTTCTGAACCCTCCGCTCGCAGCCTGGGGGTGCCTTTTGTGCTGCTCCTCCGTGGGGCTGCCTTGAGAGCGGAATCAAGGTTGGAAAAGACCTCGGAGATCACTGAGTGCAACCAGCACCAGCACGGCCACCGCTGACCACGTCCGCCCATGCCACAGCCACAGGTGTTGGAGCACTCCCAGGGGTGGGCACTCCAAACCTCCCTGGGCAGCTGTGCCAAGGCCTGAGCGCCCTTTCCATGGAGGAATTTCCCCAATATCCACCCTGAGCCTCCCCTGGCCCAGCCTGAGGCCGTTCCCTCTCCTCCTGTCCCTGTTCCCTGGCAGCAGAGCCCGACCCCCCCGGCTGCTCCCTCCTGTCAGGGACTTGTCCAGAGCCACAAGGTCCCCCCTGAGCCTCCTTTGCTCCGGGCTGTGCCCCTTTCCCAGCTCTCTCAGGAACTCTCCAGCCCCTTGCCAGCTCCGTTCCCTTGCCTGGACTCGCTGCAGCCCCTCCGTGTCCCTCTTGTCCCAGAGGTGCTGCCAGCACTGCAGGTGCCCCAGCAGTGCCAGCACAGGGACGGGCCCAGCGCCCCGCGCATGCGCAGTGGGGAGGGGGGGGGGGCCCAGTTCTCCCGCGCATGCGCAGTGGTGTGGGGGTAGGGCCAGCGCGACCGCGCATGCGCAGTGGGGGTGGGGGGGCCGTCCAGCTCTCCCGCGCATGCGCAGTGGGGTGGGGGGCCGGCCAGCGCGCCCGCGCATGCGCAGTGGGGGGGGGGGGGGGGGGGGGGGTAGGGCCAGCGCGCCCGCGCATGCGTAGTGGGGGGTGGGGGGAGGGGGAGGGGGGGGGGGGCCCCCACCGAGCCCGCGCATGCGCCGTAGCCACCGCGCCCGCGCATGCGCAGTAGCCACCGCGCCCGCGCATGCGCAGTAGCCCCCCCGCCCGCGCAAGCGCAGTAGCGCCCGCGCATGCGCCGTAGCCCCCGCGCCCGCGCATGCGCCGTAGCCCCCGCGCCCGCGCATGCGCAGTAGCCACCGCGCCCGCGCATGCGCAGCAGCCACGGCGCCCGCGCATCCGCAGTAGCCGCGGCGCCCGCGCATCCGCAGTAGCCACGGCGCCCGCGCATGCGCAGTAGCCACCGCGCCCGAGCATGCGCCGTAGCCAGGGCGCCCGCGCATGCGCAGTAGCCACCGCGCCCGCGAATGCGCGGTAGCCAGCGCGCCCGCGCATGCGCAGTAGCCACCGCGCACGCGCATGCGCAGTGGTGTGGGGGGGGACCAGCGTGCCCGTGCATGAGCAGTGGGAGGGGGGGTAGGGCCAGAGCGCCCGCGCATGCGCAGTAGCCCCCGCGCCCGAGCATGCGCCGTAGCCACGGCGCCCGCGCATGCGCAGTAGCCACCGCGCCCGCGAATGCGCGGTAGCCAGCGCGCCCGCGCATCCGCAGCAGCCACCGCGCCCGCGCATGCGCAGCAGCCCCCGCGCCCGCACATCCGCAGCAGCGACCGCGCCCGCGCATGCGCAGTAGTCCCCGCGCCCGAGCATGCGCAGTAGACCAAGCGCGCCCGCGCATGCGCAGTAGCCACCGCGCCCGCGAATGCGCCGTAGCCCCCGCGCCCGCGCATGCGCAGTAGCCACCGCGCCCGCGCATGCGCAGTAGCCACCGCGCCCCAGCATGCGCCGTAGCCACCGCGCCCGCGCATGCGCCGTAGCCACCGAGCCCGCGCATGCGCCGTAGCCCCGCGCCCGAGCATGCGCCGTAGCCACCGCGCCCGCGCATGCGCCGTAGCCACCGCGCCCGCGAATGCGCGGTAGCCACCGCGCCCGCGCATGCGCAGTAGCCACCGCGCCCGCGCATGCGCAGTAGCCAGCGCACCCACGCATGCGCAGTAGCCACCGCGCCCGCGAATGCGCAGTAGCCACCGCGCCCGCGCATGCGCGGTAGCCACCGCGCCCGCGCATGCGCAGTAGCCAGCGCACCCACGCATGCGCAGTAGCCACCGCGCCCGCGCATGCGCCGTAGCCCCCGCGCCCGCGCATGCGCCGTAGCCACCGCGCCCGCGCATGCGCAGTAGCCACCGCGCCCGCGCATGCGCAGTAGCCACCGCGCCCGCGCATGCGCCGTAGCCCCTGCGCCCGCGCATGCGCCGTAGCCCCCGCGCCCGCGCATGCGTAGTAGAACCCGCGCCCGCGCATGCGCCGTAGCCACCGAGCCCGCGCATGCGCCGTAGCCCCGCGCATGCGCAGTAGCCCCCGCGCCCGCGCATGCGCAGTAGCCACCGCGCTGGCGCATGCGCAGTAGCCCCCGCGCCCGCGCATGCGCAGCAGCCCCGGCGCCCGCGCATGCGCAGTAGCCACCGCGCCCGCGCATGCGCAGTAGCCACCGCGCCCGCGCATGCGCCGTAGCCACCGCGCCCGCGCATGCGCAGTAGACACCGCGCCCGCGCATGCGCCGTAGCCCCCGCGCCCGCGCATGCGCAGTAGCCACCGCGCCCGCGCATGCGCAGCAGCCACCGCGCCCGCGCATGCGCAGCAGCCACCGCGCCCGAGCATGCACCGTAGCCACCGCGCCCGCGCATGCGCAGTAGCCACCGCGCCCGCGCATGCGCAGTAGCCACCGCGCCCGCGCATGCGCAGTAGCCACCGCGCCCGCGCATGCGCCGTAGCCACCGCGCCCGCGCATGCGCAGTAGCCACCGCGCCCGCGCGGGCGTGCCGCGCGGGGGCTCCGCGCAGACGGGCAGCGCGCCCGCGCATGATGCGCAGAGGTTTCTTTCGGACCTGGGCTGCATTTCCATCCCCCGCTCTGGGAGTCACCAGGTGCGTTAGGTGCGAGCCGATCCCGCTCCCTGAGACACAAGGGCTTGCTCGAGGAGACTGTTCCTGTTCCTCTCTTCCAGCCACTCTGCTCTCCCCAAAACACCCATTTCCTCGGAGCTCCTCTGCAACTGCATTTCCATGGACCCAGGGCTCCAGAAGCTGCAGAGTCGTGCAATGGGGTTTTTTTGGGAAGGGACCTTAAGCTCTTGCACTTCCACCTCTGTCATGAGAATTTCAGGGCTCTAAGACTCACAGAACCATTTGGGCTTGGAAGGACCTTCAAGCTCATCCAGTGCCAGCGCTGCCACGGGCAGGGACACCTCCCACTGTCCCGGGCTGCTCCCAGCCCCAGTGTGCAGCCTGGCCTGGAACATTCCAGGGCATCCAGGGGCAAATCCCCCTCTCTGGGCAGACAGAATGAGCTAAACCTGGCTATTCCTGAGGGAGTGATGGCAGCACAGCCGAGTCCTGCATCCCTGATTCCCACGGGGAATCTCCATGTCCTTCCTGCTATGGGATCCAGGAGTTGCAGTAGGATTTTTGTGTTTGGTGCTGCATTCCCAGCATGGCAGAAGCTGTCACGCTCGGAAACACAGCCAGTGTGACAAGGTTTTGCTCCCTTTCTGCTTTGTTTTTGCTGTGTTTTGTTTCTCTCGACAGCTGGCTTAGAACTTGTGTGTTGCTGTTTAGACATCAAGCTTTGGGGCTGAGGTTTTTTTATTGCCAAGTGCTTGCTGGCAGTAAAAATACACTTCACATCTGCAGTGTGTGCACGTGGCTTGGGCTGTGGATTCACACTTCTGGGGCAAAAAGAAGTCCCTTCACACCTGTGCTGCTGGTGGTGTCCCCTGTGAGAAGTTTGGTGGCTCGTTTGTGGCTCTCTCAGTTGTTCCCTTTCACAGAGCCCGGCATTTCTCCCCTTTTCAGTTTCATCCTGCAGAGCTTCGTTCCTGCTGCCGCAGCGTGTTCTGAACCCTCCGCTCGCAGCCTGGGGGTGCCTTTTGTGCTGCTCCTCCGTGGGGCTGCCTTGAGAGCGGAATCAAGGTTGGAAAAGACCTCGGAGATCACTGAGTGCAACCAGCACCAGCACGGCCACCGCTGACCACGTCCGCCCATGCCACAGCCACAGGTGTTGGAGCACTCCCAGGGGTGGGCACTCCAAACCTCCCTGGGCAGCTGTGCCAAGGCCTGAGCGCCCTTTCCATGGAGGAATTTCCCCAATATCCACCCTGAGCCTCCCCTGGCCCAGCCTGAGGCCGTTCCCTCTCCTCCTGTCCCTGTTCCCTGGCAGCAGAGCCCGACCCCCCCGGCTGCTCCCTCCTGTCAGGGACTTGTCCAGAGCCACAAGGTCCCCCCTGAGCCTCCTTTGCTCCGGGCTGTGCCCCTTTCCCAGCTCTCTCAGGAACTCTCCAGCCCCTTGCCAGCTCCGTTCCCTTGCCTGGACTCGCTCCAGCCCCTCCGTGTCCCTCTTGTCCCAGAGGTGCTGCCAGCACTGCAGGTGCCCCAGCAGTGCCAGCACAGGGACGGGCCCAGCGCCCCGCGCATGCGCAGTGGGGAGGGGGGGGGGGCCCAGTTCTCCCGCGCATGCGCAGTGGTGTGGGGGTAGGGCCAGCGCGACCGCGCATGCGCAGTGGGGGTGGGGGGGCCGTCCAGCTCTCCCGCGCATGCGCAGTGGGGTGGGGGGCCGGCCAGCGCGCCCGCGCATGCGCAGTGGGGGGGGGGGGGGGGGGGGGGGTAGGGCCAGCGCGCCCGCGCATGCGTAGTGGGGGGTGGGGGGAGGGGGAGGGGGGGGGGGGCCCCCACCGAGCCCGCGCATGCGCCGTAGCCACCGCGCCCGCGCATGCGCAGTAGCCACCGCGCCCGCGCATGCGCAGTAGCCCCCCCGCCCGCGCAAGCGCAGTAGCGCCCGCGCATGCGCCGTAGCCCCCGCGCCCGCGCATGCGCCGTAGCCCCCGCGCCCGCGCATGCGCAGTAGCCACCGCGCCCGCGCATGCGCAGCAGCCACGGCGCCCGCGCATCCGCAGTAGCCGCGGCGCCCGCGCATCCGCAGTAGCCACGGCGCCCGCGCATGCGCAGTAGCCACCGCGCCCGAGCATGCGCCGTAGCCAGGGCGCCCGCGCATGCGCAGTAGCCACCGCGCCCGCGAATGCGCGGTAGCCAGCGCGCCCGCGCATGCGCAGTAGCCACCGCGCACGCGCATGCGCAGTGGTGTGGGGGGGGACCAGCGTGCCCGTGCATGAGCAGTGGGAGGGGGGGTAGGGCCAGAGCGCCCGCGCATGCGCAGTAGCCCCCGCGCCCGAGCATGCGCCGTAGCCACGGCGCCCGCGCATGCGCAGTAGCCACCGCGCCCGCGAATGCGCGGTAGCCAGCGCGCCCGCGCATCCGCAGCAGCCACCGCGCCCGCGCATGCGCAGCAGCCCCCGCGCCCGCACATCCGCAGCAGCGACCGCGCCCGCGCATGCGCGGTAGTCCCCGCGCCCGAGCATGCGCAGTAGACCAAGCGCGCCCGCGCATGCGCAGTAGCCACCGCGCCCGCGAATGCGCCGTAGCCCCCGCGCCCGCGCATGCGCAGTAGCCACCGCGCCCGCGCATGCGCAGTAGCCACCGCGCCCCAGCATGCGCCGTAGCCACCGCGCCCGCGCATGCGCCGTAGCCACCGAGCCCGCGCATGCGCCGTAGCCCCGCGCCCGAGCATGCGCCGTAGCCACCGCGCCCGCGCATGCGCCGTAGCCACCGCGCCCGCGAATGCGCGGTAGCCACCGCGCCCGCGCATGCGCAGTAGCCACCGCGCCCGCGCATGCGCAGTAGCCAGCGCACCCACGCATGCGCAGTAGCCACCGCGCCCGCGAATGCGCAGTAGCCACCGCGCCCGCGCATGCGCGGTAGCCACCGCGCCCGCGCATGCGCAGTAGCCAGCGCACCCACGCATGCGCAGTAGCCACCGCGCCCGCGCATGCGCCGTAGCCCCCGCGCCCGCGCATGCGCCGTAGCCACCGCGCCCGCGCATGCGCAGTAGCCACCGCGCCCGCGCATGCGCAGTAGCCACCGCGCCCGCGCATGCGCCGTAGCCCCTGCGCCCGCGCATGCGCCGTAGCCCCCGCGCCCGCGCATGCGTAGTAGAACCCGCGCCCGCGCATGCGCCGTAGCCACCGAGCCCGCGCATGCGCCGTAGCCCCGCGCATGCGCAGTAGCCACCGCGCCCGCGCATGCGCAGTAGCCACCGCGCTGGCGCATGCGCAGTAGCCCCCGCGCCCGCGCATGCGCAGCAGCCCCGGCGCCCGCGCATGCGCAGTAGCCACCGCGCCCGCGCATGCGCAGTAGCCACCGCGCCCGCGCATGCGCCGTAGCCACCGCGCCCGCGCATGCGCAGTAGACACCGCGCCCGCGCATGCGCCGTAGCCCCCGCGCCCGCGCATGCGCAGTAGCCACCGCGCCCGCGCATGCGCAGCAGCCACCGCGCCCGCGCATGCGCAGCAGCCACCGCGCCCGAGCATGCACCGTAGCCACCGCGCCCGCGCATGCGCAGTAGCCACCGCGCCCGCGCATGCGCAGTAGCCACCGCGCCCGCGCATGCGCAGTAGCCACCGCGCCCGCGCATGCGCCGTAGCCACCGCGCCCGCGCATGCGCAGTAGCCACCGCGCCCGCGCGGGCGTGCCGCGCGGGGGCTCCGCGCAGACGGGCAGCGCGCCCGCGCATGATGCGCAGAGGTTTCTTTCGGACCTGGGCTGCATTTCCATCCCCCGCTCTGGGAGTCACCAGGTGCGTTAGGTGCGAGCCGATCCCGCTCCCTGAGACACAAGGGCTTGCTCGAGGAGACTGTTCCTGTTCCTCTCTTCCAGCCACTCTGCTCTCCCCAAAACACCCATTTCCTCGGAGCTCCTCTGCAACTGCATTTCCATGGACCCAGGGCTCCAGAAGCTGCAGAGTCGTGCAATGGGGTTTTTTTGGGAAGGGACCTTAAGCTCTTGCACTTCCACCTCTGTCATGAGAATTTCAGGGCTCTAAGACTCACAGAACCATTTGGGCTTGGAAGGACCTTCAAGCTCATCCAGTGCCAGCGCTGCCACGGGCAGGGACACCTCCCACTGTCCCGGGCTGCTCCCAGCCCCAGTGTGCAGCCTGGCCTGGAACATTCCAGGGCATCCAGGGGCAAATCCCCCTCTCTGGGCAGACAGAATGAGCTAAACCTGGCTATTCCTGAGGGAGTGATGGCAGCACAGCCGAGTCCTGCATCCCTGATTCCCACGGGGAATCTCCATGTCCTTCCTGCTATGGGATCCAGGAGTTGCAGTAGGATTTTTGTGTTTGGTGCTGCATTCCCAGCATGGCAGAAGCTGTCACGCTCGGAAACACAGCCAGTGTGACAAGGTTTTGCTCCCTTTCTGCTTTGTTTTTGCTGTGTTTTGTTTCTCTCGACAGCTGGCTTAGAACTTGTGTGTTGCTGTTTAGACATCAAGCTTTGGGGCTGAGGTTTTTTTATTGCCAAGTGCTTGCTGGCAGTAAAAATACACTTCACATCTGCAGTGTGTGCACGTGGCTTGGGCTGTGGATTCACACTTCTGGGGCAAAAAGAAGTCCCTTCACACCTGTGCTGCTGGTGGTGTCCCCTGTGAGAAGTTTGGTGGCTCGTTTGTGGCTCTCTCAGTTGTTCCCTTTCACAGAGCCCGGCATTTCTCCCCTTTTCAGTTTCATCCTGCAGAGCTTCGTTCCTGCTGCCGCAGCGTGTTCTGAACCCTCCGCTCGCAGCCTGGGGGTGCCTTTTGTGCTGCTCCTCCGTGGGGCTGCCTTGAGAGCGGAATCAAGGTTGGAAAAGACCTCGGAGATCACTGAGTGCAACCAGCACCAGCACGGCCACCGCTGACCACGTCCGCCCATGCCACAGCCACAGGTGTTGGAGCACTCCCAGGGGTGGGCACTCCAAACCTCCCTGGGCAGCTGTGCCAAGGCCTGAGCGCCCTTTCCATGGAGGAATTTCCCCAATATCCACCCTGAGCCTCCCCTGGCCCAGCCTGAGGCCGTTCCCTCTCCTCCTGTCCCTGTTCCCTGGCAGCAGAGCCCGACCCCCCCGGCTGCCCCCTCCTGTCAGGGACTTGTCCAGAGCCACAAGGTCCCCCCTGAGCCTCCTTTGCTCCAGGCTGTGCCCCTTTCCCAGCTCCCTCAGGAACTCTCCAGCCCCTTCCCAGCTCCGTTCCCTTGCCTGGACTCGCTCCAGCCCCTCCGTGTCCCTCTTGTCCCAGAGCTGCCCCCAGCACCCCCAGGGCCTTTCCCAGTTTTCCAGTCCCTCTTCCCCCAGCCTGGAGTGTTCCATGGTGGCCCAGGTGCAGGAGGCGGCACCATCTCACTCCATGGTGGGATTTTTACATTCTTTTCATTTTGCCACTCCGAACGCTTATGCAGCTGCATCTGGGCTGGAAAAGTCACTTTTTTACTGGTGTAGCTACTCAGGAGATCTGTGATAGCTCTGTTACCCAAGAACAGGGAAGGATGTGTGATGTCCAAGCCCCTGTGCCAGCAAATCCCAGTTTTTGTGGTGTTTGTTCTCCCCCAGCGCAGCTTTCCTGGGGCACTTTGCTTCCCTTGGAGCTCTGTGCCAGCACGGGAGGCTGAAGTCCTCTGAAGCAAACGGTGCAGGGCTGACCTCAGGAACACTCCCTCGTGAAGAAACCTGGGAAATGGGTTTATACTTGAGAGTTTTGCTGACTTTAATATCACTGAGCTGCACAGTTCTGCTGAAAGTGGGATCAGTGCCAGCAAAAGGAGCCTTTGGACAGCTGGGAATTGGGCTGAGATTCCCACAGAAGCACTGAGGTCACCCCCATGAAATTGTGTGGGCTGTTCCTGATAGCTGTTAATATGGAGATATTCCATTGTCATTAATTATGACTTCTGCTGATAATCATAATTAAAATATACATGAATGTGATAAGACCGGCATCAATCCTTTCCAAAGGCTTTCTCTGTTACAGGGCAGAGTGTACCTAGAGAGGACAAATCTCCTTTTTCAGAGTATTTTTAGGATGAGACGCGGCGCTGAGGAATCCCACCCGAACGTGTCGGGATGCAGATCCAGCGCTTTGCAGGGAAAGCTCCAGCAAACAAAAGTTAATGGTTCAGAAAAAATCCCTGTCAAAATGCTACTTCTCAGGAGGCTGCTGTGCCAACCTTCTGGTTTCAGGTTTATGAGGAGCTAAGGAGTGGTTTGAGATTTATTGGGAGCTAAGGAAGGCTCCATCCTGGCAGAGCAGCTGGGATTGCACGTGCAGAGATCATGGCCAACATCTGCTGAGCACCCCAAATAAATCAGCTCCAAATTCACCTCTGCACCCTAAAGCAGCCCAGCTGAGCAGCTCAGGTGCTCCCTGTATTTCCCAGTGCAGGAGGAACAGGCCTTGGAGCAGTTTAAAGTCCTGTTTCCTTCCCCCCCCCCCCCAAATTAACTGCCCTGACACTAATTGGCATCTCCTCAGTGCCTGCGGCTGCTTCCAAGGAGCTCCAAACAAATGAACTCTTAAACAAGGTAGGGAGCAGCTCAGGGAGAACTGGTGCCTGGGAACAGAGGAGCAAAGCACAGAGCCGGAAAAAACTGAAGTGCAAACAGCTCCTAATACCTCTGAAAGGAGAAAATTGAACTGTGGAGAGAATTAAAGTGTGGAGAGAGCAGCCCTGCCCATGTTCTGATTATTTAGAGAGAGGGAGGTGCGGCTGCTTAGGTTCCACAGAGGAAATTGGTGGGAAAGGCTGGGACTGGCTTGGGAGGTTTGAGGAAGTTCCAGCTCAAAGCTGAGACAGAACCAGGTGGGGGGGACCTGGAAAATTCAGTCCTGCTTTTCCTTTCCCGGCAGGAAGGAGGCAGCTCCAGGGCAGGGAGCTGGGATTTGGCGTTTCCAGAGGCGCAGCTGAGCCTGGGCAGAGCCATCCCTGCACCCTGGCTGGGGTGAGGTGTGCCCTGAGGGAGCTGCATCACCTGTGTCCAGGGAGATTCCAGCCGGTGCCCTCCGGTCCTGCACATCCCTGTCACACACATCCCTTTGCTGCTGTGCTCCCGGTATTTGAGGCACGGGAAGGGCTCCCTTCCCCCTCCCCTGGAAGCCATCTCAGAAGCCCGAGTGGCTTCTCCTTTCCTGCCTTCTCCTTGTCCTGCTCCTTGTCTCTGCTCCCGCTGGTGTTCCCAGGCAGCTGCTGGCTCTCCTGAGCCAGTTCTGAATTTTGGATTTCTTTTCCCTGCATTTCCCACTGCGGAATGCCATCGGCTGCCTCGGGAGAGGAACCAGTGCAACCTCCACCTCCCCTCCTCGTGTCATCCTTGCACCAGCACCTGAGGCCAACTCTGAACCCCTTTGACTTCCAGCCCCCACGCTTTGCCCTTCCCGGTGATTTCCAAGTCATTAACTCATTCTCAGGTTGTGGTTTGGGGATTTCTTTTCCATCCATTAAAGCTCCTTTCTAGTTCCGGGAGCTGGAAGTTTGGGAGGATGTGACACCTGGCATTAGAGCCCCCATTCCAGCAGCATCCATTGCACCTGAACGTTGTGCTCGAGTCCACTTTAGACTCAGCCCAGCTTTGATTAAGTCTACCAAGGCTTTTGAGGCCATGAGATGTTGCCTGGAAATCAGAAAATGCCAAAGGGGACTGGAGATCCGTGTTGGAATCACGGGATCGCTGCTGCAGAGGGGAGGTGGAATTCAAAACCCCTCATGAAGAGATTATGTGCAGAGTTTTGACTGAAATATAACTGTTTAACGAGCTCCAAATTGTGTGCTTTATTATATAAACATTCCATTTGCAGGAGAATATCTGGAAAAGACCTTTGGGATCGCCAAGTCCAACCCTCAACCCAGCCCCACCAGCACGCTCCCCAGCCACCCCTGTCCTCCAGCGCCACATCCACGGTTTTTGAAGCCTTGCAGGGATGGCGTCTCCACCCCTGGCCCGGCCTTGGTCATCCAGGGACAAGGATTCCTCTGCTTTTGCAGGAAGAGGGAAGGGGAAGCGTTTCCCTCGCAGATGGGACAGGAACATGTTCCACAGGCTCCAGGAGTGGGTGAGTGACAGCTCAAGGCTGAGCCACGGTGAGCAGCAGAGCTAATTACCACCTTCCCCCAGTGCTCTAATTACCACCTTCCCCCAGTGCTCTAATTACCACCTCCCTCAGCTCACCCTTCCACCCAGCCACTTCCTCAAGCCTGTTTTTCAGGGGTTTTGTCACCCGGCATTCGGCTGCCGCGCAGCTTTGTCCTCCAGGTGCTGCTCCTGCCCGGAATTGGACCCAAGGGGATGGAAAACGCCGTGGTTCCAGTGGGATTTGGGTCTCCGGCACATCCCGCCCGCTGTGCCCTCAGCCTGGTGCCCCCAGCCACAGGGAAAGGGAGCAGGTGGTGTAATCCCCCACCTAATCCTAAAGATTTCTCTCCAGGAATGCCGGGGCCTCCCAGCTCAGCAGAGCATTCCCTGGTGCCAGGCGCTTCCTCACACGCAGGGAAAAGGTGGAAACCCAACGCTTTTCCCAAAAGCCCAAAATATTCCCCCATCTGGCAGCCGGGAGCTGAGGGAACGGGCACCTTCCCCTTCTGTCTGGGTGCCTGTGGCAGCTCCGAGGTGTTGCTCAGGGATTTTCAGTGCTGGGGCTCCTGCAGGGCCAGGGAAGTGCTTTGGGCCCCGTCATCCGTGCAGGGAAAAGCAGATATTCCATTAACCCCTTAGAGACCATTGCAGGAGCTTCCTGGGAGAACTGGGAATGGGGATCCGTAGGGGGATTGACTCCCAATTAATGCTGTCAGAAACCCTTCAGCCACCCCAAACCACCCCAAACCTTCCACAAACAAACCTGGAGGAGAACCCAGGGCCTCCTTGTGCCCTGGCCGTGTCACACCCTGGCAGTGCAACTCTGTGCTTCCCCTTCTTTGGGCCAGAATTGTTCCCAGAATGATAAACCCGGAGGGAAGTGTTTCCACCTGGGAAAGTGAGGCTGTTCCCACACCACCCTCCTATTTATTTCATGAGGAATTTTGAAATTTTGGTTTTCTGCTTGTAGTGGTTTGGTCCAAAATACTCATTACTGTTTATCTGCTGTGAGATAAGAATTAGGAGAAATGCAAAGCAGGCACCAAACTTGAAAGAATATAAAGTTTATTAACAGACCTAAAAGAGGGAAGAAAAAAAAATTATACCACCTTCAGAACTCTCCTCCTTCCCCCACCTTCCTCCCTTCTCCCACTGACAATGTAAAAAGACAACCCTTGAGATGTTCAGTCTGTTTACCACTTCCATAATAACCTTGTTTAGTCCATTTAGAAAGAGAAGTCTCTTCTTGCTCATGCTATGAAAACATTATCACAACGAGACAGCTGCCCACTTCCAAATATTGTTCAGTCCATTTAGGAAGAGGAGTCTCTCTGCCTGCGTGTGAGTCCTTTCCCCCGACTTGCAGCTTTTCCCGCAACTGCTTTCGAGGGTCCACTCTTGAAGTTTCTTGGGGTACAATTTTAAGGTTGAGCCGTTCAGAAACAAAAACAGAGGCCCTTCTCCTTCCCTGGGAGCAAAGGGTCTTCATCATCTTCATCGTTAAGACTATCTCTGGGAGCATCTCTAGGTACTGAGGTTTTCTCCTTTCCCATTTGGAGCAAAAGTCCTCATCTGGTTCATCTCTAGGGACTGAGGTTTTCTCCTTTCCCATTTAGAGCAAAAGTCCTCATCTGGTTCATCTCTCCCTGTCCAAACTTCTCATGAAATTACAGCTGCGTCAGCATCTGCCTATCTCGGCGCAGGTGCTTTTGCTTACGAGTTGAACACTCCACCCCCCATATCTTCATGAAATTACAACAGGATACTCTGATATATCATAGCTTCACAAGAGAATTTCAGCTTTAAGCATCTCCTCTCTCTCTTCCCTCAGGTTTTCAGCTCTTCACAGCAGTAAAAGGGTTAATCTCACCTCAGCCTTGCAGCTTTGCAGCTGGAATGTTGAATTTTTCTTATCGAAGTGGAGAGGGGGGAGAGCCGAGCCGCTCCGGCTGCCCACGGCAAGGCAGTGGGGGGGGGGGTTCCACGGCTGGAACAGGTCCATGGCTCCAGGATGGCCGTGGCCCGGCCCGGCCTGGCCCAAGCAGGGCCTGGCCGGGCCCGCTGGCCCCCACACAAGGCCTGCAGCCACCTGTGCCAGCGCCGGAAATGAGAGAGAGCTTGGAGGGGGAGTTTGCCTATTCTTAAATGTGGATCACAGAGGTGTTCACAACTTTAAGTGGCTTAGAGAATTGTCCATATTCAAACTGGCCAGCTGATAGGTTCTATCAGTTCCCAGAGGAAACTGTAAGCACCCCTTAGCAAGGACGTCCCTTCCGGGACTATGCTTGCTAACCTATGACACTGCTCCGGCCAGGGACAGAAGAAAGTTTGGGCAGCAAAAAAAATCTGAAGTTGAATCAGATCTTAAGCCTGGATTTAAAATGGATCACATTAAAAGAACCAAAAAAATCCAGAAAATAATGAAAGAATTCGTAATTCTCTTTCTGATCTCCCTCTGCTGCATCCCTGTCCTCCCATCCACTCTTCCCATCTCCAATTATAGATCCCTCCAGGCAGAGCCCTGCCAGTGTTTCTGTCAGGGAAGTGCCAAGCCCATCCACAATGCTTTACAAATAATCACAGGGAACACAGATTTTGTGAAATATTGAAGCTTTTGCTGTTAAAAAAAATGAAGTCTCTCTGCCATATCAGCCATGATGAAATGTCAGTGTGCCACCCTTCCCCAAGTAACATCCTTCCCTCTGTCACTCTCGCTCTGGCACATGGCAGGCCGGGATCATCTCCTCCTTCCCACAGGGAAGGAGTTGGGTTTAAATTCGAGACACAAACTTGGACAAAATTGAATGTCTGAGGTGTGTAAGAATAAGGGAAAATCGTCTCAGATCTTCTTCAGCTGCCTTTGTTTCCTGCCCTGTAACTCTTCACTCCCTGAAATGACTCAGAACTTCTGTCCCTGTTCCCTGGGAGCAGAGGCCCCCCCCCCCCCCCCCCCAGCTGCCCCCTCCTGTCAGGGAATTCCAGAGAGAGAAAAGGTCTCTCTGGAGCCTCCTTTTCTCCAGGCTGAGCCCCTGGGAGAGCAGGGATTGAGCAGGTGTGGGGGCTGAGGTGCTCCAGCTTTAAGGTCTCACTCTGAGAGCACTCCGAGTTTGTTTCCAGGCTGGAAATGGTGCCTGGAATTTTGGGTGGCCAACGGGGATCTCGAGGATTTGAGGTGGCAGCTGGGAGAGAAACCTGCTGCCCAAATGGTACTGGAGGTTATTTCCCTCTCTCTGGAATCTCTGTCAATTAAGAGCTCAGCCTTCTCCGGGGCTGCAGTTGCATTATTTGCTTTCACCTCCGATCTGCCCGAGGTGGAGTGAACTCCTCTGGAGCTGGCAAACGCCAACAGATCCCATCTCCACAGGGTTAAGGGATGGAATTGTATTTCTCTTAACCTCTTTTGACCGGGAAGTTGGGATTTTCCCCCTCTGCCTGATCCCTGTTTCTCCTTTCTCGAGTCTTGAGTTGTTTTGGGGAGCAGAAGGTTCAGGGCTGTGCCCCTGAAGCAGCTCTGGCTGTGTGAACACAGCAACTTTCTGCAAGTTAAATCTGCTGCTATTTCTGTATTTGAAAAGGAGCTGAAATGCCAGTGGTGATGTAATGTTCATTTACATTTAGGGTCTGTTTCTATTTATTTTTGCTCCTATTAACTTCATCTTGATTCCAACAGTTTGGGGTTTGTTTTGTTTTTTTTACCCGCTGAGGCTCTCTTTGCTGTGAACAGCTCGTTTTTTACTTCAAGCCTGCCAGATTTCCTGCCTTATCGAGTCCATGAATGAAGAAGAATGACAGGTAGAAGGGGAAATGGATGTCTCCTCCCCAAGGGAAGGCTCCTGAATTGGATAGGAGCCGTTTCTCTAGGAACTGCTGCCTCTGGTTGCCGCTGGAATGGCTCTGGAAGGAGCTTGGAGGGGATCATTCACCTCGGCTTTGTCCCGGGTGTGCAGAGCTGGGGAGATGCTTTCGGGCTGAGAGATATCCTGTGCCATCTTCCATGAACATGAAGAGAGGTGGATTAAAAGTGCCTGCAGAGCTCTGATGTGCAGCCTGTGGCTCCCTGCTCCCACTGCTGCTCCGCTCAAGGAGTTTCTCAGCCCCAGTGCAGGAGAAAAAGGCAGAAAATCAGGGAATCCTGGGGTTGTTGAGGCTGGCAAAGGACTCTAGCATCATCAAGTCCAAACATCAACCACCACCATGGTCACACCAACCCATGACCTCAAGTGCCATGTATTTATCCATACATATTTATCCCTACATATTTATCCCTATATTTATCCATATGTTTATCCATGTATTTACCCATGTATTTATTCCTATATTTACCCATGTATTTCCCCAGGTATTTTATGAACACTCAAGTGCCATATCCATGTATTTTATGAGCACTTCCAGGGTTGGTGACTCCACCACTGCCCTGGGCAGCTGTTCCAGCGCTGGACAACCCTTCCCATGCTGGGCCAGGAGATGGATTCTGGAAATGCAGACTCTGAGGAGCTGGGGATTAAGGCAGCATTGGATTCCTTTATTCTCCCAGAAGGATAAAGGAGATTTATCCCCAGACGAACCAGAGGTGATCACACTGAGGTCATTAGTGGGATTTCTTCCTTACTCCCACAAATACCCACTGGGGTGACAGAGTTCCCTACAAGGGCGGTGTTGGAAGGAGCTGCTGGAATGTTTTGCTGTTTATTGGGATCCACAGGATGTTTGGTGTCTCTCAGAGCTGTTCCAGGCTCTCCACAGACCCAAACACTCCTCACACTTCTCCTCAGAGTAGAGAGGTTTCCCAGAGTGCTGGTTTTTAATTTCAGATGCTGGGATAACGACACGGCTTCAGGAGGCAGGAGACTCATTGTGCTGTGCCTCAGTCCAGGCAGGGACAACCCCCAGCTAATAAAAACCTCTTTAAAGCACAAAAAGTCCCATTAAACTGATATTATAAAGGCTGCAAATTGAAGCAGGCCTCAATCAGAAAGCAGCAGAATTTAATTCCCCCCCTTACCCATTTGCATGATGATCTCCTTCCTAATTGCCCATCCACGCTTTTCCCACAGAAGTGCTGTCCCGAGGTTGGAGATGGTTCCAGCTTTATGGAGCTTTGATCTTTATCTGGTTTTACTTTTTACAGAGCACAGAACCCGAGAGTGGCAGCTGCTTTCCTCTTGTTCCTCCTGTGGCAGTGAACTGCTCTTCCCGAGGACGGCTGCAGGAATTCTCAGGCAGCAGAACGTATGGAATGCCAGGCACGCTACAGAATTCCAGTGGGAGCAGCAGGAACTTCTGTTCTTTACTGGCAGGGCTGTGCCATGAAGGGGAGCTCGGAGATATTGGTCAGCTCAGGGAATGAGCCTGGCTCATGGTAAGGAAATTCACTGTGCAGTTACTTTGGGCTCTTTCTCTCCTTCTCCTTCTCCTTCTCCTTCTCCTTCTCCTTCTCCTTCTCCTTCTCCTTCTCCTTCTCCTTCTCCTTCTCCTTCTCCTTCTCCTTCTCCTTCTCCCTCTCTTCCCAACACCAGTTCCAGACCTCAGTATAATCCATGTTCCCACAGCCTGACCTTGCAGTTTTCCCAGTTTAGCAGCCCCAGCCACACTTGCAGCCTCTTTGTGTGGACTTTGTCTTGCTGAAATCTCCCTTTGTTGATCCTTTGCTGCCTGACCTTTTATCCAGCAATAACGTGCAGTGGGTGGAAGCTTCTCAGAATTCCCTCCCTGTTCCACTGGAAACATTCCCAAGTGGAAGCAGCTGCACTGCCCATCAGCACTTCCCTGCTTTTAGGGGTGGTTGAGGCATGAAGGATGCAACAAATGGAGTTGGCTCCAAGGGGATGAAATGCTCCCCCTGAGGCTGCTCAGAGAGCTGGAGCTGAGGAATCCGGGTGGGAATCACTCCAAGAAAAAGGAAGGAAAAGAGAGCAGAGGAACAGGGATGCAATTCCAACCTCTCCAAGGACTGGGATGGGCACATTCACCATCACCATTTAATCTAGACACGATTTCTTCTTTGCCTCTGGCTGCCAGGAGCAGGATGAGCAGTTTAATGAGTTTAAATAGTGAATAGTTTAATTAGCTGGAAGAGACTGGATCAATAGCTGCTTAAACAAACAACTGGATCCCTGTTTCCAAGCTTGGATGTAGTTTTGGAAGGTTCCTGGCAGTTTGGCAGGGATTAGTGATGCTGAGAATGTGCTTTCTTGTGGGTTTGGGGCTTTTACTCCTGTTCACGTGGCTGCTCTTTTTCATGTTGAGTGGAAAACAGGAGGGAAAGAGCAACGATGGAAGGAATTCCACTCTTGCTGCTTGAAGGGATGGATCAGGAAGGGAACAGGCTGCAGGGAATTTGGAGTGCAAACTGAGATCTCTCCGATATTTTCGGCTCAGTCAGTCCATCAGTGCTTGGTGGCTGTTTAGGCCACGTGCAAGGTGAATGATGGTGCACATGGCAGAGCTGCTGGTGGCTCCTTCCCCTGCCCGGCTGTCAGTCACCCTGCAGGGTGCTGGAGCAGCGTGCCAGAGGCCGTGGATCCTATGGATCCCATGGATCCCAGGGGCGTGATCAGGAGCCTGGGCCTGCTGGCCACTCCTTGCTCTCTCTTACCCTGATTTTTCAGCTCTGCAGCGAATCCAGCTTGAGTTTTTCAACCCCCTAGAAACCCAGGGACCTTTCATGTCTGTTCTCAGATCTGGGATTTAAATCCAGCCCTTATCAAAGCACCCCGTGACCAGGCAGGCCCTGAATCCCAGCAGGGATCTGATAAAGAGGGACCTGACATCCTAAAGAAACCCTTTGAAATCCTGCTGGGATTGATTTGTATCCATAATGGAGCCCCGAGCTCTCTGCCAGGGAGAGATGAAGCTGCTCCTTTGCTTTATTATCCTCAGGCCCTTCCCAGCTTTGAGGGAAATTCAGTCCCTCTTCAAGCCCCAAAATCATGGAAAAGCTTCTTTGTATCCTCTCCACAGCCCCTACGTGGATTAATCAACTTTTTATTTGATATGGTGTCATTCTCCTTTTTTTTTCCATGGATAAAACTCCACGGTGAGCAATCAGAGCAGAAATAGGAAATGCAGGAGTCTTGGATTCCACAGTGGGATTAACTTCCCTTTTCTGCTCTCTTTCAGGACAGGAAAAACCACTGAACTCGCCCCATCTTTGGGACCAAGAGCTTTGGTGCTGGAGTAGGCAAAGCCAGCTAGGGCCCCCCTTGTCCTGCCCATGGTGTGGGTCAGGGACAGGCTCCTCTTCTCCTCTGTGCTGGGATGAACTGCCTAGGGAATGCTATTTCTGACAGCCCGGTCCTAGCCCCGGCTACTGGAAATGGGCGGAGGTGAAGAGGCAAGTGCCAGAGTTGCTTGGGGATGATGGAATTGTGGTGTTTGGCTGTGCCCAGAGGGGCAGGTTGGGCATTTCTGTGTGTCTGAGGACCGGTTTGGGTGCTGGGGAGCCCGGGGAGCCGAGCTCTCAGTGCATTCCCAGCTCTCCCAGTGGTGGGAGCTGGTGCAGGGCTGGGTGACAGCCTCTGGTCGGGCTCGGGGCAGGCCCTGGCCCCGGCACAGACACACTGGGGTGGTTTGGGGACGCTTGGGGAGCAATGGGAAGAAAATGAGGGATGGTGCTGGGCGGAGCAATCGGCCTGTGCTCGTGTCAGCGCAGCTGTGCAGGGCACTGGGATCTGGGTAAAACACCGGCTCTCCTGGTGTTCAGGGATGCAAGGTCTGAGGGACTGGATTTACTTGGGGTTTTCCAGGACAGCAGGAAGAAGAGGAAATGTGGTGCCAGAGGTGCGTCCCATCAGGTTGCAGTTCCCTCTTTCCCATTTCCATTTCCTCCTCAGTGCAGGTGTCCCCTGCAGCCCATGAGCACGGGGCCGGTGACAACTCCCTGTCTGTAGAGGGATTCCTTATGGAACAAGGGCAGATGACACTTGTGTGAGGCTTACGACTGTTAGATTTAGACCAGGATGGGTTTAAGGAAAACTAGAATCGTGTGTTAATCTTACTGGTCAGTGAACAAATCGAATCCACACTTCTGTAAGAAAAAATAGAGTGTATGGAGCATATAGAAGAAGCTGGTTTTGCCTGCTGCTGCTGCTTGGCTTTATCATGTAACCCCGTTTGAACTCTGCCTTCAAGACAGCTGTGAGACCGTGAAATAAAGAACTTAGCAGAACAGCAGCCTCCTCTTTCACCCTGGTCCGAGAAGGAGGGGTACCCTGTCAAAGGCTCAACACTTGCCTTTCTGACTTTGTTTCTAAATTTCTACCTTTCTAATTTTGTTTGTTTCTAATTTTTTTGTTTGTTTGTTTCTAGCTTTGTTTGTTTTCAACTTTCTCCCTTTAGAAATTTGTTTGTTTCTTCTATTTTACCTCTTTGTTTGTTTCTAAATTTCTGCCGTTGTAACTTTGTTTCTAACTTTCTACTTTTAAAATTTCATTTGTTTTTAACTTTTTACCATTCCTCCCAGCGAGGGCTGTGTGCAGAATACTAAAACCTGTTAAGTTCTTCACTTTTACGTCTATAGGCAAATGCTACTGATTTAGATGTAAATTCATTTGGAAATAAGCCAGCCCTCTCTGTCTACTCTGTCGCATACAGCAATATAAGAAGCTGGGAATAGAGATCAGCAGGTTTTGAGAATAACGAGCCGGCGTTTTTCTCCAGGAAGGAAAGCAGCAAGCGCCTGGCCGCAGGAGCCGAGACGCTCGGGCTGCAGGAGCTGCAGAGCGCCCGGAGCCGGCTTTTGCCTGTGCTCTGTGCCTGCCCCCGGGCTGAGCTGGGCGGCGCTGCTGCCGCCTGGTGGCGAGAGCGCGGCACTGCCGCCCCCGACACGGCGCCCCGGCGCTGCTGCCGCCCGGTGCCGGCTGAGCCGAGAGGGCGGCGGCCTCGGTGGCTGCCGAGCGTGGCAAGGAGCGGGAGCGAGCGGGGCCGGGTCTGTCAGCGGAGGGGAGGGGCGAAGGGCGGTTCGCAGCGCCAAGGGACACGGCCGTGCATGAGCGGGGCCACAGCTATGGAAAGGAGCGGGCGCCGTGCGGGGCGGTGACCGCGGGGAATGACAGCGCGGGGGGCGGCCCGGCGGGGCCGGTTTTGCCGGGCAGCAGAGGCGCGGTCGCAGCGCGACCCGGGCGGGAGGCACCGGGCGGGCACGGTCGGAATCGAGCCACCCGCGTGTCGCTCTCAAGGAGGCGGCTCGGAAAGGAAGGCGCAGTTCCGCGCTCTCGGGACGGCGTTAAGTGACGTTTTTATTAGAATATGACAGTATTTATTTTATTTTATTATTTTATTATCTGCCAGGACCTTGCAGAGGGTGGTTTACACTTCCGCCACACTCAAGATGGCGGACGCACTAGGCCCCCTGCGAGAGGTGTCCCTGCCGATGCCTGCCGCCGGTCGCGGAGCCGTCGCTCGCCTCCGGCGCGGCTGACCCCGCCAGCCGTGTCCTCGCACCGGGAAGCACGGCGGAAAATCGCGCGGAAAGCGCGGGGCCGGCGTCGGAGTCCGGGCCGGATTCAGGCAGCCGACTAGACAGAAGCCCTTGTGAGGGGCGGCGGGGGCCCTAAGTGTACCACACTAAAGATGGCGGCTCGACCGGAAGTGGCTTCTGCCAGCACCCAAGATGGCGGCGAAGGGCGGAAGTGTCGTCACTGCCACACTAAAGATGGCGGTCGTGTGCACTGTTTTCTGACCTTCTCAATATGGCGGCAGGGAAGCCCCCCCCCCCCCCCCCCCCCCCCCAAGCTGCGTCTATTCGGCTGCCTGAACGCGACGCCGACGCCAGCCCAGCGCTTGCACGCAATTTTCTGAGGCGTTTCCCGCTACGCGGACACCGACTGTGGGGTCAGCGGCGCCTGGGGCAGGCGGGAGCATTCAGGCAGTCGAATAGACGGACCGGGGCGGGGGGGGGGGGGGTCCTTCGCGGCCGCCATCTTGAGAAGGTCGAATAGCCACATCGGTGCGGTACCGGTGACTTCCGCCCTTCTTCGCCAGGAGCGGCGATGGCGGGGAGCCCGGGGAGCAGCGCTGCCGGGCCGGGGGCACCGGGGCGGGTGCTCCGGGCTCGGAGGTGAGCGGAGAACGGGGACAGCCCCGAGCGGACGGTGGGGGCCGCGGGGGATCGGTATTCCGGCCCAGGGATGAGTGTTCCGGCACAGGGGTGGCTGTCCCGGCACAGGGATGCGTTCATGGACTGTCTAATAATATTATTTAACGATCGTGCAAGGAGATCTGTATAAAAAAATCCTCCGTGGTCATCCTTCTCCCAGCCCCGCTGTGTTTTCAGGATCTTGGGGGAAGAGTTTGGGTCTGAACAAGGCTCTCGGGCACAGGGTGGGATTCTTGGGGTGCAGGGCCAGGATTTGGACTCGATGCTCCCTGTGGGTCCCTTGCAGCCCAGGAAATGCTGCGATCCTGTGCCTCTGAGGGTGAAATAAAGGGGAGCGGTGGGGTTTGTGCCCGCTGTGTTCACGGCCCCGCCGGCTCAGGGCGGGTTAAAGGCGCAGCTGCCCCGAGACAGCGGGACCGGCCGGGGCTGCTCGCTCCCGGTGCTGCCGCCTCGTGGGGAGAGCCCGGCACTGCAGCCCGCGCAGGCGCTGGACCACGGGATGGGCGTGGAACAGCAGCGCAGGGGATGCTGAGGCAGCCCAGGGAATGCTGCGGTCCCAGGGAAGGCTGAGGCGTCCCCTGCCCGGGGCACTCGGCAGCAAAGCCCTGATGTTGAGCAGAAAAAGGAAAGTTCTGGGTTAGTGGGAGGAGGTTTCTGGAATGGAGCTGGGACAGGTGCTGATCCACGCATGGAATCACGGGCTGGTTTGGCTTGGAAGGGACCACCAGGATCATTTACACTCTGTTTGTTGTCTGATTGCACAGCGAAGAACATCCAGAACTGCCGCCTCACCCTCACGGACAGCAGGAATGTCTTCCATAGCTCTTGTTTTGGAATGGGAATGGCTGTTGGGAGCTCTGGCAGGACCAGGTAAGAAGAGAAATGGGATCATTCTGAGGTGGTTTTCTGCTTTCCGGCTGTTCTTCTCATTGATCCTTTCACAGCAGTGTTCTAGGGCACATTTGAGGGTAATTCCAGGAATTTGAAACCAGATAAAAACTGGTGGGGCAAAAATGTGAACGCGATCCATTTCTGGTAGTTCCAAGCTTCTCCCACAACACCGTTCCAGGGGAAAGCTGATAAAAGGGTAAAGATGCAGAGGAACAAGTGCTGTAAAGCCCCCTGGCGCTCTGAGAGAGCAAACCTTCCAGTACTCCAGCAGATCTCTTGGAGAAAGTGTGGGATCACGAGGTTTTCCAGGAAAGCAAAACAAGGGTGGAGATGAGGGAATAGGCTTCCAGTTCTTCCTTGAGCTGAAAGCCTGGGGGAATTGAGAGGGACCACAAGAACTGTTTGTGTAGGAAAATGGGAGTTTGGGGGCTGAATCTGAGTTTCCCTCTGGGGCATTTTTGAGGGAAAAGCTGAGGTGCTGTTTAAGGGAGAGAATGCACATTTTTGAGGTGGAAAAGGTTGAATCAATATTGTAGAGGAAGTAAAACGTTGGGGGTAAAAGTGGATGCAATGTGGAGGGGACAGATTGAATATTTTGGAGGCAAAATGGGGAACTGAGTAGTGGAGAGATGGGGAACATTTTGGAGGCAACACTTGACAAACTCTCTGGGGTGGAGAACGACCGCATTGAGGGAAAAATGAGGTGATGAGCAGTGGGCACGTAGGGAAGGTCGTGGGGGTAAATCTTGAGAAAAGCCCCGTGGTATTCAAGAAATGCTTGGAAGCAGGACTGAGGAATTCAGTGGTGGGAAAATAGGGGAATTTTGCGGGGGTAAAACTTTAAAAGATCTAAGAGTTGAGAGTGTGTGTTTTTAGGTAAAAAGGATGTCTTGTTGAAGTTGGGCGTCTGGATTGTGGCATTTATGGATCACAGGGTGTTTCTCCAGAAAGTAGGAGATAAAGAAGACTCCCAAAGCCTCGGTAGCTGTGTTAAGAAATCCGTCCCAGGGAAGAAAGGTACCTAAACCTCCTAGAAGTAGGGACTAATTGGCATGGGAAGGGGAAAACCCACCCCCAGTGGGAGAGAGCGCGCCGGGTAAGGGAAGAGAAGGATGCCCTTAAGAAGAAGCCGGGAAGGTGAATTTCTCGGCTTGCTGAAATGTATCCAAAAGTTTGGAATCTGGGTCTGTGTGGAGGCCGGGATTTTCTCGGCCATATGCAGAGCCCAGCACTAGGAATAGAGTAATTCCAGGCTTTCCAACGCCAAAAATGCAGTACCAGAGAGTTCTGTTATCCCGAGGACTTGGGGGATGTTTGGCAAAAATTTCCGGGGGCCCAGGCTGGACCGAGCTTTTAACGCTCCCCGGATTCACGGGATCGGGGATTCCAGCGTGCCCTGCACGGGTTTTTTCAGGGAAGTCCCAAATCCTTCGTGTGAGCACGAAGCAGAATCCCCTGGGAGCTGTGAAGGCAACAGGATATTTCTTGGGAATTTTGAAGGATTGGGTGAGTCCTCAGTGTTAGGTTGGAATGAACGCAAATTGTCCGGGAGTTGCTGGTTTGGGGATGGCCGGGTCTGGGTTTGGATTTGTGGGCACCGAGTGTTCCTTGTGTCAGCTTTAGGTCTTCTGGATTGGTGGGAATTGTCAGAGAAAAGAGAAGGCAATTGAAATGCGGAGCTCCATTCCCGGAGAAATGGTCAGGATGGGAGAGGGAAGGCTGTGGAGCTGCTGGGAGCTCGTGGAGAACGAAAGGATCTGAGGCCTGGAGGCAAAAGCTGTGGAACAAAGCCTGAAAAGGGTGTGGGGTGGGGCGGGAGGGGGAGGAGGGCACCGTGGTGGGGGGAAAGAGGGAAAGGATCCCTGCTCCAGGAATCCAGCAGGGACCAGGAGAGGATCATTTTCCATCCACTGCTCTCAGTGGAATCCTAATAAGGACGGTGGAAGGGAAGTGATTCGTTTGTTCTTAGGTTTGGAATGAAAGGTGCTCTTGCAGAGGGGACTATTGACCTGTTAAAATTCTGTTGGATACAGGAAAAGAGGGAGGAAGCAAGCAGCTGGGGAATGAAGGGGTGGATTTTTTGGTGGATACAGGGAAAGACACGGGAAGGGGCTCTCAAGTAAAATACACCTCACGGGCAGCACCAGGAGAAGCCTCAAGTGCCCTTTTTTTCCAAGCTCTGACATTCCAGAGGAGTAAGCAGTGGTCAGCCCATCACTTTCTGTATTCCTTGGATGCCCAGTGCTTTGTTGGGAAGAGATAATATTTGGAAATGAACAAATCCGGGGATGTAATTTCCTGATAGTAAAGCCCCAGAGAGCCTGGTTTTGATATCCTTCCAGCACCCAAACGCAGCAGAGGGAATCCTGGCGGAGCTGGAAAACGCTGTCGCTCCGTCGGTGGAATTCCTGGGAACTGGAAAGCAGCAGAAACAGCAAGAACAGAGTTGGAAGCAGGCTCCAGCCGGGTAAGGCAGACACCAAATCCTTTGGAATTTGAAGTGGGCAGGGGTGGGAAGAATGAATTCTTACATTTGTAGCCCAGGGATTCCTGAGCAGGATCCCGGCAGGGAAGACTGCAGGGATCAGACTGGGGCCTGATCGCAGCTGGGGGCAGCAAGCCTTGGAATTGGCTGAAGGGAAGAAAGAGGGATCCTTTGAGCACAAGGATCAGGTGTCAAATGCGGAGATGGCATCAGACAATTCCTCGGGAGGGTTTAGTTCCTGGGCCAAATCGATCTCCTGCCTTGTGAAGGAGCTCAGAGACCTGGGAAGAGCCCGACCAACGCAGGGAATGCACCGGCAGATAAAAGTGCCGGGGAACGGTGGGGAAAAGCATCCGAACAGGGGGCCTCGTTTTGTACAGGGACGGTGCAAAAAATTGTCCGGAAGAGCAGGAATGGAATGGGATTTTACGTATTCCTCGGAGGCCACAATCCAGTGGGAAGGCTGAGAGAAAGAAACAAGGCCTAAAAAGGCAGATGAGCCAAATCTGCTCAAAGCCTCCAATGGCCACATTCCCTGGCATTGCTGAGGACTTCAACCAAGCTCCAAGCAAAAGGTGAGCCCCTGATTTTGGTGCCAAGGGAAACTCCAAGTTAAGAATAATCCAAATATGAAGCGCTTCTCACAAAACTCAGCTTTGCAAACCTTTATTTGGGCTAAAAAAGAAAAGGTGGGAATGCCCTTGGCAGAAAAGCAGCTGTGAGGCACAGCAGGCTTCAAATGCCTGTCAGCAGGAGCTCCAGGAGAAACGGCTGCTGGCTCCGGGCATCCTGGGCTTTCCAGGCAGGTTTTGTACTGGATTGCAAGGCAGTTTTCCTGCCTCTGGGGGGTGGCACCTGCATCCCACTGGAAAGGGAAAATGTGGAGAGAGGGGCAAGCGGGAAGACGGTTGCTGATGTGTGTCCTTGGATCGCAGTTCCTCCCGGTGAGTCTGTGCTGCTGGAAGTTTGAAGGAGATCAGTCCTGGAGTACGTGTGGGTTCACCTGTGGGGTTTGGGAGCGACGCCGGACATGAAATTCCAGGGATGTTCCCCTTGCTGGAGTGAGAAGCAGTGGAAGCACTTTGCTGTCTGCTTCTTCATCGCCTTCGCCTCGGTCCCCTGGGGCTCCAGGTAATCCCCTCTCACCTTTGCTTTTCCAAGGGTCTCTAAATGAGGGCTTGAGCTTTGGTGCAGCTCCCTTTACAGGGAAGATCTGTTCCAGGAAAGGTCTCCTGGTCTGGCCCGATGGCGTTGCAGGAAGAGCAGGAAACCCCACAGCTCCTGTGGCTCCCTCATCTGATTTGCCTGCAGGCAGCAGCCAGGATCATTCCCAAGTGTCATGCCCTGGCTCCGTGACTCGGTGAGGTTGTGTTCCCCCAAAGGCCAGGGGCCGCTTTGTTTTGCGGCTCACGAAAGTCCAGCTCGGTGGTGCTGGGTTTGGTTTTTGTGTGCAATGAAGGCACTAAAAAATTCCCCTCCTTCCCTGGCACAGCCCTGGAGTGGGAGCAGATTCCCCTTATCCCGTAGTTATCCCGCTCCTGCCGTGGATCCCTGCGGTGCCGTGGCAGGTGAGGAGACTGAAAGCTTTCATTAGGAATTGGGGATTATGAGCACTGACATTTACTGTGCTAGAAAGTCTTAAGGGACAAATTTGTGCCAATTAATGTCACGCCTTTAACTACGAGGATCAATTCGTGTTATGCTTGTACCAGAGTCTGGTGACAGAGGGGGTTTCCAAAGGAAGTCTTGGTCCATGGAGGCTTGTGCCCAAAGAAAATGCCAAGAGAACTGAGGTATGAAAAACAAAGGTCCTTTATTTATCTAAGAGCAGCAACAAAAACGAACTACAGAACATATTTACATTGTAAGAACCTTTGTAACAACGACGATCTATAGAACGTATTTACAAGAACATAGCTATCGATACTATATTAAACGTATTTACAGAAGACAATAAGAAACGCTAAAACGTATATACAGCAGGGTGCCGTCTCTGGCCTGGATCTCCATCAGTCCTGGAAGGAAAAGCAAGTGACAGAGTCATTGCAGTCAGGCACAGAGGGCTCTTCCATGTGCCCCCAGCCTGGGACACACTGGCAGAGCGGGACTCTGCTGCCAGCGCTGAGCCTGGCTGGGGCTGGGGGTCAGGCCCCAGGCACTGGCATGGGGCTTGTGTGAGCCAAAGCAAGGGCAGGACAGGCTGGGGATGCTGCTTGTGCTGCCAGAATCCAGCCCACGGGGCACCGTGTCCCTCAGCGGGGCACCCAGCCCAGCCCCAGCCTGGCAGCAGGGCACCCACTCTGCCTGTGGGGAGCACATACCTGTCCTACTGCTGGAGTCCGTCCTCATCCCAGGACCATGTCCTCCTCCTCGTCTTTTCCGTCCACATCCATGTCCTCACTGTATTCTTCCATTTCCACCTCCATCTCTTCCTCCATCTCTTCCTTCACGTCCACCTCCATCTCTTCCTCCATCTCCTCCTTCGCATCCACCTCCATCTCTTCCTCCATCTCTTCCTTCACGTCCACCTCCATCTCTTCCTCTCCGGTCTCTCCTCCCTCCACTTCCATCTCCTCCTCTGTATCAATCTTTAGATCCACCTCCATCTCTTTCTCTTCGTCTCTGGAAACCTGCAGATGTAGCAAAACCTCGGAGTGGGATCCCTGTCCCACAGCATCCCCACAGAGGCACTTAGGTGGTGTCCATTTCCATGGAATGGCACCTTACCTTCCTCAGGACAAATGTGAGCATCTGGCAGGGGTAAACGGCAAAATCCAGGCACAAGAGACCTTTGGGAACACTCGGGAGTATCGGAGCAGGGGCCAAGCAGGGTGACGGGTGTGTAGGCACAAGGGCGAATGGTTGTGTTGTCCTCTTTGCTGGATGCTGGGAGCTCCAGTGTGAATGCAGACCGTGACGTCACAATTCACAGGAGTCCAGGGTCACCGTGGAATGGACAACGGGCATCACAGAATGATGGAATCCCTGAGTGGTCTGGCTTGGAAGGGACGCTAAAGATCATCTTGTTCCAACTTGAGCAATCTTCTACCAGAGCACGTTGCTCAGAGTCCTGTTCCCACCTGGCCTTGGGTGTTGGCAGGGATGGGGCATCCACATCCTCTGTGCACAGCCTGGGCCAGTGCCTCAGCACTCTCAGTGTGAAAAAGCAGCTTCCTTAGAGCCAACCTAAATCAACCTCCTGCACTTCAAAGCCATCCCCGCTTCTCCTCTTGCCACTGGCCCTATTGAACACTGTCCCCATCTTTCCTATGGGACCCTTCGAGTCCTGCATGGCCACAGCAAAGCCTCTCCAGGGCCTTCTGTTCTCCAGGCTGAACATTCTCAACCCCACATGGACAGCAGGGACTTAGATCAGCAGAAATCAAAGCTGCAAGGTAGCAAATAGCACCAGGAGCTGAGAGAGGGAAGCTTTAGACCCAGGCTTGTCTCGAAATAGACAAAATTAGGAAGAGTGGAGGGGCAGATGGTGGGACACTGGCTCTGTTCTAACTGATGAATATTTTCTTTTTTTCTTCTTCTTTTCTCTCATGCTGACCCAGGTTTTGCTGTTTGAAAGGAAGCTTGGCACAGCATCCATTGTCTTCTCCATTGGTGAAACACCGAGCAGAATCTGAGCAGGCTGATGGCGCAGAGCAAAACCTGCAAATATCTTGATAATCCTGAGCCTGGGGGATGCAGCTAAACCCAGTCCAAAGTAATTTCTGGAAAGTCGAACCTGGTTTACATTTTCTTGACTTTGGCTGTGCCAGCTTCACCAGACATTTATAAAAAAGCAAACAAAAAACTCCAACCAAAAAAGACAAAAACCCAAACAAACAAACCCACACAAACCAATCAAACAAACAGATAAAAAAAACCCAAATAAAACCAAAGGGAATGAGGAGTTCGTCTTAGTTGTGAGGATATCACAGCAGGCGAATGGCTGCTTCCCACAGGATCACCATAAAAAGCCACATGGAACAGCTGCTCCAGAATATACACAACAGGGGCAATAGAAAAAGTGCTACATGGCGGCTTTGGGGGTAGCTCCACACGAAGGTGAAGGATGAGCACTCGGTGCTACAGATCCAGCATTCCCCACACTCCAGGCCGCTCTTTGCTCCTGATGAAAGAGCCTTGCAGGACTGTGGCCCTTCTCAATGCAATGTCAATCATTGCCACAGCTCTCAGCTGAGCCACTGGCATTTCCAGAGCGAGATTCAGGCACAATCCTACTGCCTCGGAGCATCTGTGGAAGATCCTGAACTTCTTCACCCCCAGAAACACAAAGCAGCTCAGGCTTTCCCTGAATTGGGTCTTCAGAGGAGGTTTCCAGTATCTCTGAGATTTGTTCACCCCTCAGCACGTGTGACTTTATGTACAGTGATGCATTTGGGTTCCTTCCTCACCCCTGTGTGCCAGTGAGAAACCACCCACGTGGGTGAAGGATAATGTGCACAGGAAAATTTATTCCTGGATTGTCATTTTGCTTCACTGTCACTTAGTTTAACATGGTCCTTCTCTAAGAAGGACTTAGAAGAATTGTGTAGGAATTTTGGCTCTGAGAGGAGCAGAAAGCACATTTTCTAAAGCAAATTCCCAGCTGATGCAGCTTCCCTGGCAAAAGAGTGATTCCCATTCATCTTCCTGGGAAGAATGTGAAGACCCATTCAGAGATCACAGGTTCAGCTGGCCTTTGGCTTTGTGTACCTCATTTCACATGTCCAGTTTCATTAAAAGAGGCTCAAGTTTGCCTTGCAACACGGAAGTGCTGTAGCTATTCCCAGGAGAAAACCAAGAAATGCCTGTCCCATGGTGTGGTCACCAGGTTGGTACCTGGGGTAGAAATCCCACCACAGTTGTGGCTCTGTGAGCAAAGAGAGCCAGCCAGTGCTTTTTGGGGCTGTAACAGCTGAGAGTGTGGCAGAGCAGTTTTTATGTTCTTTTTAGAGTCCTGAAAACATTGTTCCCAAAACAATCTTTCTCTCCTGTCTTCTGTCATAAATTGTGGAACAGAGAAAACGGAAAGGAGCAGAGGGTTTTGTTTAAATTGGCTTTTTTGTTTTGTTTTGTTTTTTAGTCTTAAAATAGCATCAGCGTGATGCATGGTACTTTAGAAATTGGATTAGTGCCACCTATTTCGTCCCACCAGAGAGGTGGGATTTAAGACTTCCAACAATAGAAACACCAGATGTGCAAGAGCTCAGTTTTCCACCCCTCACACCCCGGTATCTTGCTGTGCTATTTTAAGCAGCCTCAGCCAGGTATCTTAAAATACTGCTCCAAACAACAACAGAATGAAAATGTTCCACCAAATGGGGAAAAATAAGAAAAGTGGGCAGCAGCTGATGTTCATTTTGCAAAGTCAGATGCAAACAATGTTTGCTGGATTCCTGTCCTAGAAAAATGTAGACATTTAATAGAAATCTACCTCTGAGGCTGGTAAGTTTGGTATGATTTTAGATCTGGGAGGAACAAAACAGGTTCTAGAGAAGCTGTGATTGTCGCAGCCTTGGAAGTGTCCAAGGCCAGCTTGGATGGGGCTTGGAGCAAAGTGGTCTAGTGGAATGTGTCCTGAGTGTGGTGAGAGTTGGAACAAGATGAGCTTTAAGGTCCCTTCCAACCCAACCCATCCTGTGAGTCCATGAAAAGAAACTTTTGGTTTTCCTGAGGTGTTGCCTTGGCAAGGGGAGGTCACAAATACCTCCGGTAGTTTGAAATGCCCTGAGCAGAGCCCAGCTGTGCTTTATCACAGGTGCTGAGGGATTTTCACTTGTATTTTATGGGGGGTTTTCACAGGGCAGTGCAAGAGCAGCTGAATGTGTTTGACAGGCAAAGAGGGCCAGTGTGGCAGCAGCTTCATTCAACAGAGCTTTTCCTTCTGTGATCCTGTATCACCCGAGGCACTCTGGGGCTCTTGAAGCCGGCAGCTGGGCAAGTTAATCATGATAAGAAGTGATAAATTAGCCTGCTCCACTCTCCTTAGCATGGGGGGTGATGAGCATTAGGTAGTTTGGGGAGCATTGCCAAGATGGGAGCTTGTTTTTTGCCAAGGAGAAGGGAGAAAATATTGCTTAGAGTAAATAAAGCAGCTCTGCTTCCCCAGCAAGAGGAAAAGAAGCGATTGAAGATGCGAGTGCTGCATGGAATCATTTGCATGAGGATATATCTTGTCTGCTGTGCAGGATAGTTCCCAATAAACCATGCTTCTCCTGACCTTTATTTTTGGATTTCTACCGCATAGTACAAGAGACAAGATTAAAAATCCCAAAGTGCTTTGTGGGCAGGGAATGAAAAGTGGGGAGGCACTTTTTTGTTTTCTTCAGCCTGCCTCTTTCTTTTGTTCCCTTCAGAGATCTCACTTCATTCCTGCTGTTTTTTGGAGCACATGTGCTTAGCTCTTCCCAGATCCCCTGGCCTTGTTTTAGCTCTGGCTGTCATGGACACTCTAAATTGTGAGGTTTTTTCCCTCCATCTACCTCTGCTTCTTCAAGTGGTTTACCTTCCTTTACCTGTTGGAGTGATGGATTTTTCTCACCTTTTATTACTTAGTGCTTTTTCTGTATTTCCTTCATTCTCTGAAACCAACTTTTCACTTGCCCCGTGGCTGTTAGATGCCAGATATGGGAGCATTAATTCTTTCTCTGCTGCTTGTCTGAGCTTTCACAAGGAGCTGAGAGCTCTCTGGGGTTCAACTTGACTCGCTTCATCACCTTCCTTGCTGCTGCCTATGTCCTTGGACACTTAAGGGAAATGCCTCATACTAATTTATGTCTAGATTAATTTTCAAATACAGCCTCTCTATCTACCCTAACATACACAGCAATATAAGAAGCTGGGAATAGAGATCAGCAGGTTTTGAGAATAACGAGCCGGCGTTTTTCTCCAGGAAGGAAAGCAGCAAGCGCCTGGCCGCAGGAGCCGAGACGCTCGGGCTGCAGGAGCTGCAGAGCGCCCGGAGCCGGCTTTTGCCTGTGCTCTGTGCCTGCCCCCGGGCTGAGCTGGGCGGCGCTGCTGCCGCCCGGTGCCGGCTGAGCCGAGAGGGCGGCGGCCTCGGTGGCTGCCGAGCGTGGCAAGGAGCGGGAGCGAGCGGGGCCGGGTCTGTCAGCGGAGGGGAGGGGCGAAGGGCGGTTCGCAGCGCCAAGGGACACGGCCGTGCATGAGCGGGGCCACAGCTATGGAAAGGAGCGGGCGCCGTGCGGGGCGGTGACCGCGGGGAATGACAGCGCGGGGGGCGGCCCGGCGGGGCCGGTTTTGCCGGGCAGCAGAGGCGCGGTCGCAGCGCGACCCGGGCGGGAGGCACCGGGCGGGCACGGTCGGAATCGAGCCGCCCGCGTGTCGCTCTCAAGGAGGCGGCTCGGAAAGGAAGGCGCAGTTCCGCGCTCTCGGGACGGCGTTAAGTGACGTTTTTATTAGAATATGACAGTATTTATTTTATTTTATTATTTTATTATCTGCCAGGACCTTGCAGAGGGTGGTTTACACTTCCGCCACACTCAAGATGGCGGACGCACTAGGCCCCCTGCGAGAGGTGTCCCTGCCGATGCCTGCCGCCGGTCGCGGAGCCGTCGCTCGCCTCCGGCGCGGCTGACCCCGCCAGCCGTGTCCTCGCACCGGGAAGCACGGCGGAAAATCGCGCGGAAAGCGCGGGGCCGGCGTCGGAGTCCGGGCCGGATTCAGGCAGCCGACTAGACAGAAGCCCTTGTGAGGGGCGGCGGGGGCCCTAAGTGTACCACACTAAAGATGGCGGCTCGATCGGAAGTGGCTTCTGCCAGCACCCAAGATGGCGGCGAAGGGCGGAAGTGTCGTCACGGCCACACCAAAGATGGCGGTCGTGTGCACGGTTTTCTGACCTTCTCAATATGGCGGCAGGGAAGCCCCCCCCCCCCCCCCCCCCCCCCCCCAGCTGCGTCTATTCGGCTGCCTGAACGCGACGCCGACGCCGACGCCGACGCCAGCCCAGCGCTTGCGCGCAATTTTCTGAGGCGTTTCCCGCTACGCGGACACCGACTGTGGGGTCAGCGGCGCCTGGGGCAGGCGGGAGCATTCAGGCAGTCGAATAGACGGACCGGGGCGGGGGGGGGGGGGGGGGGGTGTCCTTCGCGGCCGCCATCTTGAGAAGGTCGAATAGCCACATCGGTGCGGTACCGGTGACTTCCGCCCTTCTTCGCCAGGAGCGGCGATGGCGGGGAGCCCGGGGAGCAGCGCTGCCGGGCCGGGGGCACCGAGGCGGGTGCTCCGGGCTCGGAGGTGAGCGGGGAACGGGGACAGCCCCGAGCGGACGGTGGGGGCCGCGGGGGATCGGTAATCCGGCCCAGGGATGAGTGTGCCGGCACAGGGGTGGCTGTCCCGGCACAGGGATGCGTTCATGGACTGTCTAATAATATTATTTAACGATCGTGCAAGGAGATCTGTATAAAAAAATCCTCCTTCTTCCTTCTCCCAGCCCCGCTGTGTTTTCAGGATCTTGGGGGAAGAGTTTGGGTCTGAACAAGGCTCTCGGGCACAGGGTGGGATTCTTGGGGTGCAGGGCCAGGATTTGGACTCGATGCTCCCTGTGGGTCCCTTGCAGCCCAGGAAATGCTGCGATCCTGTGCCTCTGAGGGTGAAATAAAGGGGAGCGGTGGGGTTTGTGCCCGCTGTGTTCACGGCCCCGCCGGCTCAGGGCGGGTTAAAGGCGCAGCTGCCCCGAGACAGCGGGACCGGCCGGGGCTGCTCGCTCCCGGTGCTGCCGCCTCGTGGGGAGAGCCCGGCACTGCAGCCCGCGCAGGCGCTGGACCACGGGATGGGCGTGGAACAGCAGCGCAGGGGATGCTGAGGCAGCCCAGGGAATGCTGCGGTCCCAGGGAAGGCTGAGGCGTCCCCTGCCCGGGGCACTCGGCAGCAAAGCCCTGATGTTGAGCAGAAAAAGGAAAGTTCTGGGTTAGTGGGAGGAGGTTTCTGGAATGGAGCTGGGACAGGTGCTGATCCACGCATGGAATCACGGGCTGGTTTGGCTTGGAAGGGACCACCAGGATCATTTACACTCTGTTTGTTGTCTGATTGCACAGCGAAGAACATCCAGAACTGCCGCCTCACCCTCACGGACAGCAGGAATGTCTTCCATAGCTCTTGTTTTGGAATGGGAATGGCTGTTGGGAGCTCTGGCAGGACCAGGTAAGAAGAGAAATGGGATCATTCTGGCTGCTGCTGGAGGTGGTTTTCTGCTTTTTGGCTGTTCTTCTCATTGATCCTTTCACAGCAGTGTTGTAGGGCACATTTGAGGGTAATTCCAGGAATTTGAAACCAGATAAAAACTGGTGGGGCAAAAATGTGAACGTGATCCATTTCTGGTAGTTCCAAGCTTCTCCCACAACACCGTTCCAGGGGAAAGCTGATAAAAGGGTAAAGATGCAGAGGAACAAGTGCTGTAAAGCCCCCTGGCGCTCTGAGAGAGCAAACCTTCCAGTACTCCAGCAGATCTCTTGGAGAAAGTGTGGGATCACGAGGTTTTCCAGGAAAGCAAAACAAGGGTGGAGATGAGGGAATAGGCTTCCAGTTCTTCCTTGAGCTGAAAGCCTGGGGGAATTGAGAGGGGCCACAAGAACTGTTTGTGTAGGAAAAGGGGAGTTTGGGGGCTGAATCTGAGTTTCCCTCTGGGGCATTTTTGAGGGAAAAGCTGAGGTGCTGTTTAAGGGAGAGAATGCACATTTTTGAGGTGGAAAAGGTTGAATCAATATTGTAGAGGAAGTAAAACGTTGGGGGTAAAAGTGGATGCAATGTGGAGGGGACAGATTGAATATTTTGGAGGCAAAATGGGGAACTGAGTAGTGGAGAGATGGGGAACATTTTGGAGGCAACACTTGACAAACTCTCTGGGGTGGAGAACGACCACATTGAGGGAAAAATGAGGTGATGAGCAGTGGGCACGTAGGGAAGGTCGTGGGGGTAAATCTTGAGAAAAGCCCCGTGGTATTCAAGAAATCCTTGGAAGCAGGAGTGAGGAATTCAGTGGTGGAAAAATAGGGGAATTTTGCGGGGGTAAAACTTCAAAAGATCTAAGAGTTGAGAGTGTGTGTTTTTAGGTAAAAAGGATGTCTTGTTGAAGTTGGGCGTCTGGATTGTGGCATTTATGGATCACAGGGTGTTTCTCCAGAAAGTAGGAGATAAAGAAGACTCCCAGAGCCTCGGTAGCTGTGTTAAGAAATCCGTCCCAGGGAAGAAAGGTACCTAAACCTCCTAGAAGTAGGGACTAATTGGCATGGGAAGGGGAAAACCCACCCCCAGTGGGAGAGAGCGCGCCGGGTAAGGGAAGAGAAGGATGCCCTTAAGAAGAAGCCGGGAAGGTGAATTTCTCGGCTTGCTGAAATGTATCCAAAAGTTTGGAATCTGGGTCTGTGTGGAGGCCGGGATTTTCTCGGCCATATGCAGAGCCCAGCACTAGGAATAGAGTAATTCCAGGCTTTCCAACGCCAAAAATGCAGTACCAGAGAGTTCTGTTATCCCGAGGACTTGGGGGATGTTTGGCAAAAATTTCCGGGGGCCCAGGCTGGACCGAGCTTTTAACGCTCCCCGGATTCACGGGATCGGGGATTCCAGCGTGCCCTGCACGGGTTTTTTCAGGGAAGTCCCAAATCCTTCGTGTGAGCACGAAGCAGAATCCCCTGGGAGCTGTGAAGGCAACAGGATATTTCTTGGGAATTTTGAAGGATTGGGTGAGTCCTCAGTGTTAGGTTGGAATGAACGCAAATTGTCCGGGAGTTGCTGGTTTGGGGATGGCCGGGTCTGGGTTTGGATTTGTGGGCACCGAGTGTTCCTTGTGTCAGCTTTAGGTCTTCTGGATTGGTGGGAATTGTCAGAGAAAAGAGAAGGCAATTGAAATGCGGAGCTCCATTCCCGGAGAAATGGTCAGGATGGGAGAGGAAAGGCTGTGGAGCTGCTGGGAGCTCCTGGAGAACGAAAGGATCTGAGGCCTGGAGGCAAAAGCTGTGGAACAAAGCCTGAAAAGGGTGTGGGGTGGGGCGGGAGGGGGAGGAGGGCACCGTGGTGGGGGGAAAGAGGGAAAGGATCCCTGCTCCGGGAATCCAGCAGGGACCAGGAGAGGATCATTTTCCATCCACTGCTCTCAGTGGAATCCTAATAAGGACGGTGGAAGGGAAGTGATTCGTTTGTTCTTAGGTTTGGAATGAAAGGTGCTCTTGCAGAGGGGACTATTGACCTGTTAAAATTCCGTTGGATACAGGAAAAGAGGGAGGAAGCAAGCAGCTGGGGAATGAAGGGGTGGATTTTTTGGTGGATACAGGGAAAGACACGGGAAGGGGCTCTCAAGTAAAATACACCTCACGGGCAGCACCAGGAGAAGCCTCAAGTGCCCTTTTTTTCCAAGCTCTGACATTCCAGAGGAGTAAGCAGTGGTCAGCCCATCACTTTCTGTATTCCTTGGATGCCCAGTGCTTTGTTGGGAAGAGATAATATTTGGAAATGAACAAATCCGGGGATGTAATTTCCTGATAGTAAAGCCCCAGAGAGCCTGGTTTTGATATCCTTCCAGCACCCAAACGCAGCAGAGGGAATCCTGGCGGAGCTGGAAAACGCTGTCGCTCCGTCGGTGGAATTCCTGGGAACTGGAAAGCAGCAGAAACAGCAAGAACAGAGTTGGAAGCAGGCTCCAGCCGGGTAAGGCAGACACCAAATCCTTTGGAATTTGAAGTGGGCAGGGGTGGGAAGAATGAATTCTTACATTTGTAGCCCATGGATTCCTGAGCAGGATCCCGGCAGGGAAGACTGCAGGGATCAGACTGGGGCCTGATCGCAGCTGGGGGCAGCGAGCCTTGGAATTGGCTGAAGGGAAGAAAGAGGGATCCTTTGAGCACAAGGATCAGGTGTCAAATGTGGAGATGGCATCAGACAATTCCTCGGGAGGGTTTAATTCCTGGGCCAAATCGATCTCCTGCCTTGTGAAGGAGCTCAGAGAGCTGGGAAGAGCCCGACCAACGCAGGGAATGCACCGGCAGATAAAAGTGCCGGGGAACGGTGGGGAAAAGCATCTGAACAGGGGGCCTCGTTTTGTACAGGAACGGTACAAAAAATTGTCCGGAAGAGCAGGAATGGAATGGGATTTTACGTATTCCTCGGAGGCCACAATCCAGTGGGAAGGCTGAGAGAAAGAAACAAAGCCTAAAAAGGCAGATGAGCCAAATCTGCCCAAAGCCTCCAATGGCCACATTCCCTGGCATTGCTGAGGACTTCAACCAAGCTCCAAGCAAAAGGTGAGCCCCTGATTTTGGTGCCAAGGGATACTCCAAGTTAAGAATAATCCAAATATGAAGCGCTTCTCACAAAACTCAGCTTTGCAAACCTTTATTTGGGCTAAAAAAGAAAAGGTGGGAATGCCCTTGGCAGAAAAGCAGCTGTGAGGCACAGCAGGCTTCAAATGCCTGTCAGCAGGAGCTCCAGGAGAAACGGCTGCTGGCTCCGGGCATCCTGGGCTTTCCAGGCAGGTTTTGTACTGGATTGCAAGGCAGTTTTCCTGCCTCTGGGGGGTGGCACCTGCATCCCACTGGAAAGGGAAAATGTGGAGAGAGGGGCAAGCGGGAAGACGGTTGCTGATGTGTGTCCTTGGATTGCAGTTCCTCCCGGTGAGTCTGTGCTGCTGGAAGTTTGAAGGAGATCAGTCCTGGAGTACGTGTGGGTTCACCTGTGGGGTTTGGGAGCGACGCCGGACATGAAATTCCAGGGATGTTCCCCTTGCTGGAGTGAGAAGCAGTGGAAGCACTTTGCTGTCTGCTTCTTCATCGCCTTCGCCTCGGTCCCCTGGGGCTCCAGGTAATCCCCTCTCACCTTTGCTTTTCCAAGGGTCTCTAAATGAGGGCTTGAGCTTTGGTGCAGCTCCCTTTACAGGGAAGATCTGTTCCAGGAAAGGTCTCCTGGTCTGGCCCGATGGCGTTGCAGGAAGAGCAGGAAACCCCGCAGCTCCTGTGGCTCCCTCATCTGATTTGCCTGCAGGCAGCCAGGATCATTCCCAAGTGTCATGCCCTGGCTCCGTGACTCGGTGAGGTTGTGTTCCCCCAAAGGCCAGGGGCCGCTTTGTTTTGCGGCTCACGAAAGTCCAGCTCGGTGGTGCTGGGTTTGGTTTTTGTGTGCAATGAAGGCACTAAAAAATTCCCCTCCTTCCCTGGCACAGCCCTGGAGTGGGAGCAGATTCCCCTTATCCCGTAGTTATCCCGCTCCTGCCGTGGATCCCTGCGGTGCCGTGGCAGGTGAGGAGACTGAAAGCTTTCATTAGGAATTGGGGATTATGAGCACTGACATTTACTGTGCTAGAAAGTCTTAAGGGACAAATTTGTGCCAATTAATGTCACGCCTTTAACTACGAGGATCAATTCGTGTTATGCTTGTACCAGAGTCTGGTGACAGAGGGGGTTTCCAAAGGAAGTCTTGGTCCATGGAGGCTTGTGCCCAAAGAAAATGCCAAGAGAACTGAGGTATGAAAAACAAAGGTCCTTTATTTATCTAAGAGCAGCAACAAAAACGAACTACAGAACATATTTACATTGTAAGAACCTTTGTAACAACAACGATCTATAGAACGTATTTACAAGAACATAGCTATCGATACTATATTAAACGTATTTACAGAAGACAATAAGAAACGCTAAAACGTATATACAGCAGGGTGCCGTCTCTGGCCTGGATCTCCATCAGTCCTGGAAGGAAAAGCAAGTGACAGAGTCATTGCAGTCAGGCACAGAGGGCTCTTCCATGTGCCCCCAGCCTGGGACACACTGGCAGAGCGGGACTCTGCTGCCAGCGCTGAGCCTGGCTGGGGCTGGGGGTCAGGCCCCAGGCACTGGCATGGGGCTTGTGTGAGCCAAAGCAAGGGCAGGACAGGCTGGGGATGCTGCTTGTGCTGCCAGAATCCAGCCCACGGGGCACCGTGTCCCTCAGCGGGGCACCCAGCCCAGCCCCAGCCTGGCAGCAGGGCACCCACTCTGCCTGTGGGGAGCACATACCTGTCCTACTGCTGGAGTCCGTCCTCATCCCAGGACCATGTCCTCCTCCTCGTCTTTTCCGTCCACATCCATGTCCTCACTGTATTCTTCCATTTCCACCTCCATCTCTTCCTCCATCTCTTCCTTCACTTCCACCTCCATCTCTTCCTCCATCTCTTCCTTCACGTCCACCTCCATCTCTTCCTCCATCTCCTCCTTCGCATCCACCTCCATCTCTTCCTCCATCTCTTCCTTCACGTCCACCTCCATCTCTTCCTCTCCGGTCTCTCCTCCCTCCACTTCCATCTCCTCTTCTGTATCAATCTTTAGATCCACCTCCATCTCTTTCTCTTCGTCTCTGGAAACCTGCAGATGTAGCAAAACCTCGGAGTGGGATCCCTGTCCCACAGCATCCCCACAGAGGCACTTAGGTGGTGTCCATTTCCATGGAATGGCACCTTACCTTCCTCAGGACAAATGTGAGCATCTGGCAGGGATGAACGGCAAAATCCAGGCACAAGAGACCTTTGGGAACACTCGGGAGTATCGGAGCAGGGGCCAAGCAGGGTGACGGGTGTGTAGGCACAAGGGCGAATGGTTGTGTTGTCCTCTGTGCTGGATGCTGGGAGCTCCAGTGTGAATGCAGACCGTGACGTCACAATTCACAGGAGTCCAGGGTCACCGTGCAGTGGACAACGGGCATCATAGAATGATGGAATCCCTGAGTGGTGTGGCTTGGAAGGGACGCTAAAGATCGTCTTGTTCCAACTTGAGCAATCTTCTACCAGAGCACCTTGCTCAGAGTCCTGTTCCCAGCTGGCCTTGGATGTTGGCAGCGATGGGGCATCCACATCCTCTGTGCACAGCCTGGGCCAGTGCCTCAGCACTCTCAGTGTGAAAAAGCAGCTTCCTTAGAGCCAACCTAAATCAACCTCCTGCAGTTAAAAGCCATCCCCGCTTCTCCTCTTGCCACTGGCCCTATTGAACACTGTCCCCATCTTTCCTAGGGGACCCTTCGAGTCCTGCATGGCCACAGCAAAGCCTCTCCAGGGCCTTCTGTTCTCCAGGCTGAACATTCTCAACCCCACATGGACAGCAGGGACTTAGATCAGCAGAAATCAAAGCTGCAAGGTAGCAAATAGCACCAGGAGCTGAGAGAGGGAAGCTTTAGACCCAGGCTTGTCTCGAAATAGACAAAATTAGGAAGAGTGGAGGGGCAGATGGTGGGACACTGGCTCTGTTCTAACTGATGAATATTTTCTTTTTTTCTTCTTCTTTTCTCTCATGCTGACCCAGGTTTTGCTGTTTGAAAGGAAGCTTGGCACAGCATCCATTGTCTTCTCCATTGGTGAAACACCGAGCAGAATCTGAGCAGGCTGATGGCGCAGAGCAAAACCTGCAAATATCTTGATAATCCTGAGCCTGGGGGATGCAGCTAAACCCAGTCCAAAGTAATTTCTGGAAAGTCGAACCTGGTTTACATTTTCTTGACTTTGGCTGTGCCAGCTTCACCAGACATTTATAAAAAAGCAAACAAAAAACTCCAACCAAAAAAGACAAAAACCCAAACAAACAAACCCACACAAACCAATCAAACAAACAGATAAAAAAACCCAAATAAAACCAAAAGGAATGAGGAGTTCGTCTTAGTTGTGAGGATATCACAGCAGGCGAATGGCTGCTTCCCACAGGATCACCATAAAAAGCCACATGGAACAGCTGCTCCAGAATATACACAACAGGGGCAATAGAAAAAGTGCTACATGGCGGCTTTGGGGGTAGCTCCACATGAAGGTGAAGGATGAGCACTCGGTGCTACAGATCCAGCATTCCCCACCCTCCAGGCCGCTCTTTGCTCCTGATGAAAGAGCCTTGCAGGACTGTGGCCCTTCTCAATGCAATGTCAATCATTGCCACAGCTCTCAGCTGAGCCACTGGCATTTCCAGAGCGAGATTCAGGCACAATCCTACTGCCTCGGAGCATCTGTGGAAGATCCTGAACTTCTTCACCCCCAGAAACACAAAGCAGCTCAGGCTTTCCCTGAATTGGGTCTTCAGAGGAGGTTTCCAGTATCTCTGAGATTTGTTCACCCCTCAGCACGTGTGACTTTATGTACAGTGATGCATTTGGGTTCCTTCCTCACCCCTGTGTGCCAGTGAGAAACCACCCACGTGGGTGAAGGATAATGTGCACAGGAAAATTTATTCCTGGATTGTCATTTTGCTTCACTGTCACTTAGTTTAACATGGTCCTTCTCTAAGAAGGACTTAGAAGAATTGTGTAGGAATTTTGGCTCTGAGAGGAGCAGAAAGCACATTTTCTAAAGCAAATTCCCAGCTGATGCAGCTTCCCTGGCAAAAGAGTGATTCCCATTCATCTTCCTGGGAAGAATGTGAAGACCCATTCAGAGATCACAGGTTCAGCTGGCCTTTGGCTTTGTGTACCTCATTTCACATGTCCAGTTTCATTAAAAGAGGCTCAAGTTTGCCTTGCAACACGGAAGTGCTGTAGCTATTCCCAGGAGAAAACCAAGAAATGCCTGTCCCATGGTGTGGTCACCAGGTTGGTACCTGGGGTAGAAATCCCACCACAGTTGTGGCTCTGTGAGCAAAGAGAGCCAGCCAGTGCTTTTTGGGGCTGTAACAGCTGAGAGTGTGGCAGAGCAGTTTTTATGTTCTTTTTAGAGTCCTGAAAACATTGTTCCCAAAACAATCTTTCTCTCCTGTCTTCTGTCATAAATTGTGGAACAGAGAAAACGGAAAGGAGCAGAGGGTTTTGTTTAAATTGGCTTTTTTGTTTTGTTTTGTTTTTTAGTCTTAAAATAGCATCAGCGTGATGCATGGTACTTTAGAAATTGGATTAGTGCCACCTATTTCGTCCCACCAGAGAGGTGGGATTTAAGACTTCCAACAATAGAAACACCAGATGTGCAAGAGCTCAGTTTTCCACCCCTCACACCCCGGTATCTTGCTGTGCTATTTTAAGCAGCCTCAGCCAGGTATCTTAAAATACTGCTCCAAACAACAACAGAATGAAAATGTTCCACCAAATGGGGAAAAATAAGAAAAGTGGGCAGCAGCTGATGTTCATTTTGCAAAGTCAGATGCAAACAATGTTTGCTGGATTCCTGTCCTAGAAAAATGTAGACATTTAATAGAAATCTACCTCTGAGGCTGGTAAGTTTGGTATGATTTTAGATCTGGGAGGAACAAAACAGGTTCTAGAGAAGCTGTGATTGTCGCAGCCTTGGAAGTGTCCAAGGCCAGCTTGGATGGGGCTTGGAGCAAAGTGGTCTAGTGGAATGTGTCCTGAGTGTGGTGAGAGTTGGAACAAGATGAGCTTTAAGGTCCCTTCCAACCCAACCCATCCTGTGAGTCCATGAAAAGAAACTTTTGGTTTTCCTGAGGTGTTGCCTTGGCAAGGGGAGGTCACAAATACCTCCGGTAGTTTGAAATGCCCTGAGCAGAGCCCAGCTGTGCTTTATCACAGGTGCTGAGGGATTTTCACTTGTATTTTATGGGGGGTTTTCACAGGGCAGTGCAAGAGCAGCTGAATGTGTTTGACAGGCAAAGAGGGCCAGTGTGGCAGCAGCTTCATTCAACAGAGCTTTTCCTTCTGTGATCCTGTATCACCCGAGGCACTCTGGGGCTCTTGAAGCCGGCAGCTGGGCAAGTTAATCATGATAAGAAGTGATAAATTAGCCTGCTCCACTCTCCTTAGCATGGGGGGTGATGAGCATTAGGTAGTTTGGGGAGCATTGCCAAGATGGGAGCTTGTTTTTTGCCAAGGAGAAGGGAGAAAATATTGCTTAGAGTAAATAAAGCAGCTCTGCTTCCCCAGCAAGAGGAAAAGAAGCGATTGAAGATGCGAGTGCTGCAT